>NW_014543556.1:309878-327981 GCF_000741045.1 Vigna radiata var. radiata | reverse complement strand
AATAAAAGAGAGTATCAAAAGATTACATTGTTTCCCCCAACAACAATAGGGTTTAGTTCACCATTTTCGTGGTGAATCTAGATGAAAAATGGAAGAAGAATGGAAAAGCAAACCCTAGAAAAGATGAAAAGGAGCCTAAGCATCCAAGATATCCTCTCCAGAGAGCAAAATTAGGTCTGGTCGTCTCCCTCTGTCAAAAGAATGCATCTCAACTCGCAATAGGGATATGTAAATGATACAAGAGGGTCTAGCATCTTGACACATATAGGACCTATCACAAGAGGAATGGCCAAAAAGCTTCAAGAAGAGTATTCTCCAAAAGGTCAAGTACTCTTTGCTATCTTTGGATGGAAAATTGGAGATCAAGAAGATGTTACAAATTTGCCAAAGCATGGGGAAGGGTAAAGTGGACATTGCTACATAAGGAGGGGTGTGCTTATCATCATAAGGGGCGGTATTAGTGATTCTTCCCTCCATATGTACAGAACTCTTTCTTCACGTGTTTCATAAGGCTTTCTAGAAGCCAAACACCTTTAGAACATGTTGATTAGTTGGCATCAGATCCGTGAATTATGGATCTAGGCATTTTCCTTGATGAGGCCAAGAGGTTCATCTATAAAACCTCTTGGCATAACTTGTATCTTCACTTTTGCATTGATATTAATGAAACTCTGCGGAAATGATAGCAAGTTCTTCTCCAAGAGTCACCTTCCTAGCTTGTTTCCATTGCATCTTTCTTCCACATCTTGGAAGCCTTCTGAGTTGTGATTCATTTCTCCAAGCTAACCTCCATCTCCCTTCACCATAAACCTTACTACATCCGCTGCTTACCATCCAAACTTCCCAACAACTTCAAATTGTCGAGAAGCATCCAGATCTGCCACTTCCCCTGCAGTGTACTGTTCCATTGGGTTTAGTAGATTTCCAAGCTACCTTCACCTCCAATCTCGGATATTTCAGCATACATCTTCCTTGATGCATCAAGTGGTATTCAGGACAATGGTTCCAGCTAGAACCGTGAGATAAGTCCATTTCTAGTTCCAAACTGTCATTCAATTTCCAAACTGTCTTGATTCTGTTTTCATCTCTGTTACAATCATTTGATTTTGTTTTAGGCATCTGTTTTGAGTCTTCTTGATACTAGCTGTGTTTGCTTGAGTCTTTCATCATTTTTATTCGGTTATTCTTTGCTGATTTGAGTCTTTTTCATGATTTGAGCATCATTTACGGTTGTGTTTTAGTCATGTCTAAACATTTGCTGTTTTGTCATGAAATCTGGTTTTCAACCAAGTTTTGCATAATTGGAGTGTTTTGGAATTGGCTACATCGATTAAGAGCGGTGAAATACTAAGAATTGAGCTCAGGTGTGTAGAATTGGCCAGTCATTTCAAATCTGTACTGGATCTAGTTTGCTGTGTGAGGAAATTGTTGATGTTGTGTCACTGTTCATTTGGTAAAAATAGTGTTACTGTTTTCTTGTGCTGCAATTTTTGAGTCAATGTTTGAATCAATTAGAATCTGAATGTGTCTTGATTTTCAGTACTTCTCAAATTTAAATTGCAGTAAACCGATCTGCACATCATCTTTGTTAAACAATTCTGCATAATTGAATAAGATTGGTAGTAGATCATTGCCATTCATCCTTAAAGTGTTTCTGCTGTTTTGAGCAAATTTCAAATATTGTCTTTAAGTCATTTGAGTGATTTCCAATTCAGAATTAAAGCCATTGTGTATTTTGACCATTTGAGTTATGAAATTGAGTTGAAAAATGGAGCTGCACTAGTCATTTTCTGGTATATGCTATTATTAACCATTAATTTTGATTCAACAAGTCTAAAATCACTATTGACACATGTTTGAATCATTGCATTGAGTAACTAGTCAGTTCTGTACATTTGGTATATGGTACTAGTCCAATTTCTGCTCCAAACTGTTGTGACCGAAAGCTATGCACTGAATTGTCAATCTGCATTGCGTATTTTTGTTTGAATCAAAAAGAGTAGATGTAGCAAAGCCTTGGTCCATAAAATATCAAAACAATCATTCAAAAGAGGTTGTTCAACATTAAAAGGCATAATTGGACCAGTGCATCTCAAATTTGAAATCTGTTCTGCACATTTGCTTGATTGCTGTCAAAATTTTGCAGATTCAGTGAGACATTTTATCAAACAGTTTGGTCCAATTTCATTGCATCGTTTAATTGTGTTTAATTCTGATTTCTGGTTTTTGTGGTGTTATTAATCTGTTTTAGAGCCAATCTTAAGATCATTTTGAGGTGCCACCGTGATTGATATCCATTTAATTGCTTGCTTTCTAATTTTTGAACACTCTGCACACCATCTGTTCGACGAAAGTCTTGGTGTTGCTGTCACTTGGATGTGATTTTGCTGGCAATTGTGGTGATAGTTTCTGTGACTAATTGGTTTGCTGGATAGGTGAACTATAATTCAGAAGGATTACCCTAAGTGGAAGCATAAAAGAAGGTTCAATTATGAGAAACAAGTGCAAGAAGATGGCCTTGGCTAAGGAAAATCGTGACCAGTTTCTGCACCAGAATTGTTGAAGGTTGTGCGATAGCAACACAACACCCTGCAGTAGCATCTATTTTCTGCAGAATTCAGTCCATTTGAGTGATCACGTTGCAGCTGAGAGATTTGTGGTGAATCCAGTAGATTCAATCTTCTTGAGAGCAACCAAAGTTGCACACATCAATCCCTTAGCCTATTCTAATTTCCTTTCCAATTTACTAAGTTTCTTTTGTAATTTTCATTGGTTTTTGGTTGTAAGTTTCAAATCCAAGCAAGTGAGGTGATAGAGTTCACAAGTGCTCTTCCCTCATTTGTAACTAGACTCAAAGAAGTCTCACAACCTAAAATTGGGTAGACGGTGAGTGTGTCTTAGATCCAAAGTCTAAGCCTCACCTAGGAGACCTCACTTTAATTGCTTTTCCAATTCTCGACTAGATAGCCTATATCTTGTGCGAATAGGAAGCTCTCTTAGGGGTCCGAATTTAGAGTTTAGGTTGTGTTTCTTTGCTTTGTGTTTTCTTTGTTGTCTTTAAGACTTAAGTGGATTTAAGAGTGATTTTAATCTAAGGACTCTAGTAAGTAGCTAGAAGCATATTTGGCAAGGATAAGGCTTGGTACTTAAGCAATCCTAGTGATTCACCTCCCTTACCTGGAAGATTGCTTTCAAGTGAAAATCTTTAGTCTTTATTTCAAGAATAACATTTAAGTCCACCATAATGTCTAGAAGGCATTCTCCTAGGATTAGTGACAGTGAAAATCAACAAGAAAATTTTACTCTTCAAACTTTAGTCAATCAATTCACTGAAATGAGAAAGGAAATGCACCAAGAAAGAATCAATAGAGAGCTTCAAAATGCTGTCATTCAAGATGAATTGAGATTGATAAGGGCAGATAAGTCTAGGGGAAGTCAAAGTGAAAATTCTCAAGAGGGAGGGATATCTTTGAGTATGGGTGATTATTATCCTCATCAACCTTCTACTTCTAGGAGGCATAGGCGAAATTCTCATGCACCCCCACCCCCTAAAGAAGTCAATGTTGTGTTGCCTCACTTCCATGGGAAGGATAATGTTGAGGCTTATCTTGATTAGGAAATAAAGGTGGAACAATTGTTTGAATGCCACCAAGTAAGTGAAGAGAGAAAGGTCTCTCTAGCTACCCTAAGCTTTCAAGGGTATGCAATGTATTGGTGGACTTCCTTAGTCCAAGAGAGGCTTAGACATCAAGCCCCTCCCATCCACTATTGGAATGATCTCAAGTCTGCCCTTAAGAGGAGACACATTCCCTCCTATTACAATAGGGAACTCATGGATAAACTCTAAAGGTTACAACAAAGGTCTATGACAGTTGAAGAATATAGACAAAATATGGAGTTAGATATGATGAGGGTAGGCATAGTAGAGGGTCCAGAAACTACTTTGGCTAGGTTTTTAAGTGGGCTTAATTTTGACATTAGAGATAGGGTTGAACTTCTACCTTATAGAGATTTGAATGATCTTATTCAAATGTGTATCAAGGTAGAACAACAAAATTTGAGAAAATCTTCTTCTAAAAGAGTTCAAGTTCAACCTACCTTAGAAAAGGAAGTTTTTAAAGAAAAATAGCCATTTAAACCTCTAGCCAAAATAGAAGAGAAACCCATGAAAGAGTCCACCTCACACACAAGAACAAGTGAAATCAAGTGCTTCAAATGTCTAGGAAGGGGTCATGTAGCTACTCAATGTCCTACAAAAAGAAACATCATTTTGAAAGGCAAGGACATCTATAGTAGTGAAAGTGACACACCTTCCTAGCTTGTTTCCATTGCAACTTTCTTCCACATCCTGGAAGCCTTCTGAGTTGTGATTCATTTCTCCAAGCTAACCTCTATCTCCCTTCACCATAAACCTCACTACATCCGCTGCTTACCATCCAAACTTCCCAACAACTTCAAACTGCCGAGAAGCATCCAGATCTGCCACTTCCCCTGCAGTGTACTGTTCCATTGGGTTTAGTAGATTTCCAAGCTACCTTCACCTCCAATCTCACGGATATTTCAGCATACATCTTCCTTGATGTATCAGTAAAGGTGAGGAGCGCAACAGAAAACAGGCCCAAGCCCAGCAGACCATCACTCGGCGGAACAAGTGTGGCGCCCGACGGTTTCCCACAAATCGCACTATCGCCCGGCGGTAGGGTCTACTGCTCGGCAGTTTCCCTCAAAACCTCCCAGTGCCAACGCCAGTGCCTACTCCTCACCCTGTAAGTTACCGTCGGACAGTGCGTCGACTCTTCAAATCTTCAATTTTCTTGAGTCTAAGACCTTCATCTTCAACCTCATTTTTCACTTTCATCAAAAATACTACAAAATAAGCATAATATCGCTAAAAACAACTTTTGACTCTCTTCAGACTCATTTATTGAGTTTTGCTTGATTCTAAGCTTATTCCAAGTAGTAAAGGGCGTATTTTGGTCTAATTTGACATATCAAAATTACTATTTTTCAACCTTCATCAACACTCCAAACTTAGAATTTTGCTTGTCCTCAAGCAAAACAAAACAAAACAACACACAAAACAAAGCTTGGCTTTCTACTCTTTCATCCAATGATTCAACCTTCCCAAAGTACATGACAAAACTACTCAATCCAAATCCTCAGTGAAATCAAAATAAGATGCATGCATGTTTTCAATCCAGAGAGTGCACAACAGATGTTACACNTTATGAATGATCAATCCACTAAGCAAAAATGCAATCATGAAAATTAACAGTTCATATCAAGCAAGTGTTTCACTCAATCACTCAAGTGTTTAAGGTGACACTCCAACTCTCTATTATTCACAAGTCACATGAAACAAAATTGCCATTCATCTCAAACAACCAACATCTTTACATGCAAATGCCATCAAAAGGCTTGTAATGAGGTTGGGCTAACAAGAAGAATTGGTTTTTCTAGAATGCAAAATGCTCAAGTTAAGAGAGCTATCATGGTAGCCATCATTTAAGATAACTCTCTTCCTCACCAATCTCACTCATTCCCAACTTTTTTTTCCTTTTCTTTTTCATTGAGCTCATCTTCATGCTTTTCTTCTTTTCTTTTCTTTTTATCATGAATTTTTTCTTTTCACAACATTTGAGCTCAATACTTTTCATTTGCCTTTCAGTTTCCCCCTTACAACCCCAAACTTGCACCTTTTCATCACTTACAATTATTCTCAACCCAACTCAAGGTAAAGAATTTCGAGACAAGGGTTCACAACCTGTTTAAGGCTAAGGTTCAAAAATTTGGCTAGAGAAGGGTTTCTAAAAAATGGCCTTGATCATATGACATTAACATGCAATTCAATCAATTATCAAGATTAAGGCAATATCATTCATGTTTTCCTGTGAACAATGCATACAACAATAAAAACTCTAGAGCTCAAAACCTCACACACCATGATTTCTCACACAAGATTCATTTATACACCCTGCTTAACATCCTAACCAACATTAGAATTAATCACACATCAATTTCCTAGATATCAACATACAACACAACTCAATTATCATCCACATCAAATAATCATCAAATAGTTCATTCATGCACATCAGTCAGTCAAACATTTTCAGAAAAAAGTGTTCAAGCCATGAGTACACACTGAAATTAAAATTCAACCTATTCTAAGAATTTAAATGCAAAGATAAGAGAGAGAAAACTAGGTTGCCTCCTAGTAGCGCTTGTTTAACGTCACGAGCCTGACCCAAACCTGTTTAGCACTTGTCTGTAAGTGCAATTCCTTCCAACACCCATCAGTAGGTGTGCCTCCCTGGAATCCTTCAGTGGATTTTAAAATTTTTCACATCCCTCAGCAGATTCTACCCAAAATTGTTCCAAAAATTCAAAATTTACATGTTCCGAAGAAAATAACTGAAAATAAAAATTGTTCTTAAAAATACAAAAATAATTTCCAGCAGTTCAACTCTTTTTCTTCACGTTGGGATCTCCGTCATCCCACCGGCTTAATTTTCTTCTGTCCACCCTCTTGACCACTGTGGAATATGGTCTTCTAATCTCCACCATTCCTTCATCTTCTAGCTTCCTGTTGACAATCCACTTCTTGTTTTTAAAGCGCACTGAAAGGCCCCGCAGGAATGACGTCTCCTCTGAAGAGGTTGGTTCCTTCTTGCACACCTTCCCTTTTTCATGAATCTGCAAAACATTACAATTATAATAAAATTAATAACTGTGGATTTTTCTTAGCCTCCCCTTAACCCGATCCTTCGGCGAAAAGGGCCTAATATTAACTACTGGCTTGCTATCCCTAGCCTCCCCTAGTAATTAATACCTCATTATAAACAGAAGTTAGCGCAATTGATTGTCCCACCCCTATCCCTAGGTGGTATTGTAGAATCAAGAGATTACTCACCTGTTCATGTCATTACTATATGTCCCCATATCAATAAAGACAAACATCAATATACCGAATGAGTTAAACGATAAAGGCTTTAAGCACAGAGGATAACCCAACAATAATCAATCAAAACATATGGAGACCATAGAAATAATCAAGAGATTCAATAAGAGAGAGTATCAAAAGATTACATTGTTTTCCCCAACAACAATAGGGTTTAGTTCACCATAGACATGGTGAAACTAGATGTAAAATGGAAGAAGAATGGAAAAGCAAACCTTAGAAAAGATGGAAAGGAGCCTAAGCATCCAAGAGATCCTCTCTAGAGAGCAAAATTAGGTCTGGCGGTTCTCCCCTGTCAAAAGAATGATTCTGAACTTCACAGTGGGGGTATATATAGGTGAGGAGCGCGTCAGAAAATGGGCCCAAGTCTAACGAGCCACCGTCGGGCGGTTTAAGTGTGCCGCCCGGCGGTTTGCCATAAATCGCCCTACCGCCGGCGGTGGAGATTGCCTTTTCCTCAGATCTGCCCAGCGTCAATTGCCATGCCTTCTCCTCGTCTTGGACCACTCAACGGTTTAAGTGTGCCGCCGGGCGGTGCGTCGACTCTTCCAATCTTCATTCTTCAACTCCATTCTTTACTTTTCTCAAATTAGCTACAAAACAATGCAAAACAAGCATAAAATCGCTAAAAGCAGCTTTTGACTCTCTTCAGACTCATTTATTGAGTTTTGCTTGATTCTAGGCTCATTCCGAGTAGTAAAGGGTGTAATTTGGTCCAAATTGACATATGAAAATCACTATTTTTCAACCTTCATCAACACCCCAAACTTAGAATTTTTCTTGTCCTCAAGCAAAACAAAGCAAAATAACACACAAAACAAAACTTGGCTTAATATTGTTTCATCCACTGCCTTAACAATCCCAAGGTACATAACAAAACCACTGAATTCAATATCCTCAGTGAAATCCAAAATAAGATGCATGCATGCTTTCAATCCAGAGATTGCACAACAGATGCTATACATTATGAATGATCAATCCACTAAGCAAAAATGTACTCATGATAATTAACAAATTATACCAAGCAACTGTTTCACTCAATCTCTGAAGTGTTTAAGGTGACACTCCACTCTCAATTATTCACAAGTCACATGAAACAAAATTGCCATTCATCTTAAACAATCAACATCTTTACATGCAAATGCCATCAAAAGGACTTTTTCAAGGCTTGTAATGAGGTTGGGCTAACAAGAAAGAATTGGTTTTTCTAGAATGCAAAATCCTTGAGTCAAGAAAGCTATCAAAATATTCAACATTTAAACACAACTCTCACCAATCTCTCTCATTCCCGACTTTTTCCCTTTTCTTTTCTTTTTCATTGAGCTCTTCTTCATGCTTTTCTTCTTTTCTTTTCTTTTTCTCATGAATTTTTCTTTTCACAACATTTGAGCTCAATGCTTTTCACTTGCGTTTTCAATTTTCCCCCAACAACCCCAAACTTGAACCTTTTCATCTCATACAATTAACTCATCCTACCTCAAGGTAAAGCGTTTCAAAACAAGGGTTCACATCCTGTTTAAGGCTAAGGTTCAAAAAAGGTATAATATTTCAAACACTTTGGGTGAAAATTTGGCTAGAGAAGGGTTTTCAACAATGGCCTTGATCATATGACATTTACATGCAATTAAATCAATCATCAGGATTAAGGCGATATCATCCATATTTTCCTGTGAACAATACATGCAACAATAAAAACTCTGGAGCTCAAAATCGCACACACATGCT
The DNA here is from genome assembly GCF_000741045.1 of Vigna radiata var. radiata. Classification (NCBI taxonomy): domain Eukaryota; kingdom Viridiplantae; phylum Streptophyta; class Magnoliopsida; order Fabales; family Fabaceae; genus Vigna; species Vigna radiata. Next base: position 319,295 of record NW_014543556.1, on the reverse strand, counting down.
TCCTCACATAAAATTCATTCATACAGCATGCCTAGCATCATGACCACAATCATAAATTCATCACACATCTATTTCCTGGACATCAACATGTATTGCAACTCAATTCTCATCCACATCAAATAATCATCAAATAGATCCATAATACAAATTAGTTAGTCAAACATTTTCAGAACAACTAATAAAACCAAGAATACACGCCAAAATTAAAATTCAACCTATTCTAGGAATTTAAAATGCAAGAGTGTAAGAAGAAATTCTAGGTTGCCTCCTAGTAGCGCTTGTTTAACGTCGCGAGCCTGACCCAAACCTGGTTGGCACTTGTTAGTAAGTGCACTTCCTTCCACCACCCATCAGTAGGTGTACCGTTCGGATATCCTTTAGTGGATACCAAAAAATTTTAGCATCCCTCGTAGATGCTACCCAAAAATTGTTCAGAAAACAAAGAGTACATGTTCCAACTAAAACAAAACAAAAGACCGAAAAAGAAAATTGTTCATAAAAATTCAAAATTTGATTTCCAACAAAATTCAGCTCTTCTTCTTCACGTTGGGATGTTCATCATCCCACCGGCTCACTTTTCTTCAGTCCACCTTCTTGATCACTTTTGAATATGATCTTTGAATCTCCACCATTCCTTTTTCCTTCAACACCTTTACTATCCATCTCTTCTTCTTAAATCCTGGTAGAAGTGGATCTTCTTTTGCTTTTGGGTGAATGGTTCTTCTACCTTTATTTTAAGGCACCTGCAAAACACAACAGCTGTCAAAATAACCATTACCTGTTATGCTCTCTTCTTGTTCTTCATTCACCTCTGGCTTCTCAAATGTTTTTCTTTTTACTGTCTTAATCTCATCTCCTTCACGGCCAGTATAGAGAAATAGATAATTTAAATCTCTCATCATTATTCTTCCATCATGAACATCAATAAACATCTTTGATGTTGCCATGAAGGGTCGCCCAAAAACCACAGGATGCTCATCCTCTGTTTTAACATCCATGACAATGAAGTCTGCTAAAAACTCAAGACAGTCTACTCGCACAACAACATCTTCCACCATTCCGACTGACCTTTTTTTAGAACCGTCTGCCATTATTATAGTCAAATCAGAGGGTTTCAACACAAGTCCACCGATTTCTTTCAAAAGTTCCGTGGGTATTAAATTGATGCTGGATCCAAAATCTATCATAGCTTCCCTATCCCAATCATTCAGGGAACATAACAATGTTAAACACCCCGAATCTTTAGCTTTAGGAGGATAATTACTCTTTTGTAGGTGAACAACAAGATCCTCTTCTTCATCAGTAAGCTCCATTTCATCCTCCTTGTTAATTTTGATTCTTTCTGAATGGGGAGGAATCTGCTTATTTTCTAAAGGTAACACAGTCACTTCACCAACTTCTTTTTCCTTGTAATTCTCCTCTCCTTCATCTTCACTGCTCATGGGTTCAAAGAATTCACCCATTAACGTCTCCTCTTCTTCACTGTTCACAACATGGAATGGCTCAATATCTTCCTCCCAACCATCCTGACTGTCTGCGTCCCAACCACTCTGGCTTGTAATAATCTTGCATTCCCTCTTAGGGTTAGCCTCAGTGTTAGCCCTAAACTGGTTTTTCTCTGTAATCTCTATCCTTTTTGCCAGCTGCCCAATCTGTGACTCCAATGATTTAAAGTTGGCCTGATTGTTATTCACTTGTTGCTCATATCTTTTGTAGAAGTCATCAAATCGATTACTCAAGGCCCTGACAGACTCAGTCAAATTACTCACTTGCTGCCACAAAGGTAATGGTTGTTGCTGCCGGAAGTTTCCTCCTTGTCCAGAAGAGGCATTTTCGCTTTGCCCAATACTAGGATGATTTTTCCAACCTTGGTTAGAGTTACCTTGGTTGAATTTTCCCTGTTTGTACTGAAATTGAGCCCCCATATAATTCACGTCCTGCTGCATCTCTTCTGTAAACGCACATTGACCATTAATATGGTCACCACCACATAAATCACAAAGTTGTTGTACCTGGGAAACATTTCTGAGCCCTCGAGGAAGTTCAGAGATGACCTTCAACAACTTGTCAAATTTCTGACTAAGGAGGTGATTATGTGCTACTGCAGCATCTTCAGTGGGAAGATGTAGGAGTCCTCCTTTTTGCGTGCCCCTCTCACTCTGCGCCACTTCATTTAAGCCATCTCTTCAATTAAGTGTTACGCCTCATCTGCTGTTTTTCTGTTAATGCTGCCTCCAGCCGAGGCATCTATCAGCATTTTAGACTGAACGCGCAAACCTCCAACGAATGCAAGCAAGTATGAAGCTTTATCAAACCCATGAACTGGGGTTGCTATCAATAATCGTTCGAATCTATCCCATGCTTGCCCAAGTGATGGGTGTCGTAGCCCATACAAATTTGATTGCATATGAGAAATGCAGTATATCTAGGAAGTGACTCCTAGGTTGTCTCTCAAGGACCAAACCATGGTTCAGGAATTAGGTCTAACACAAAGGGGGGGGGGTTGAATGTGTTATTGCAAGGAAAATTAAATTAAATTAAAACTGGAAATTAAATACAACCAAACATAATTGAAAACATGAAAATAAATGAAGATGTTAAACCCAACACTGTAGTAGACAAATATCCACACATAATTAAAATGATTGACATCCAACACTAAATTAGGAAGATGAAAAACAACTCAAAATGCAATTTAAAATATTTTAAAGCAAAAGAACTAAGGAAACATAATTTTGCTCTACCCTTTCACGTGACCAAGTGCTCCATCNANAAAGATTGAAAATTAAAAATGCCCTAAAAGACACCTCATGACCGTGACACTTGCAAGAAAATTAAATGAAGAAGAGTTAAATGGAGCAATTCTCTTTCCCAGCAACCAATCGGTATTTTCCAAAAGCAATGAAGTCAACTTCTTTCAATTACCGTAACACCTCTGCACCAATCTAATCAACTTCTTCATTAACAAAGAAATAAAAGAAATAAAGAAAAAAGAACTCATGACCTAGTCACGTCCCTACCTCCTAGACTCACCTAATCTACTTTGCATTTCATAAAAACAAAACAAAAGGTGACTATAATTTAGGAAACCGAAACCTGCATCACGTGCTCTGCATTGAAGCAATCTCCAAATATAATGCAATTTCTTCACTCTCAAACACACACCGTGCACACATACACTCTCCCATGTTATCATCTTTTCATCTTAAAATAAAAGAAATGTTGTAAGCAGTAGCTATTTCTAAATGAAGTCAAAGCACCAACCCCTAAGCAATTAAGATCACCACGTTTGGAAGAAAGAAAAGTGAATTCTGTCTTTCAATCTCTCAAAGACATGACATTAATGTGGAGAGCAGGTGCTGATCAGTTTGGACCGTGTGAAGCTAGTCCGTGAAGAGCTGCTGCAGCCAAATACAATGCTGGACCGTTGGTGCCTAATATTCCAAAATAGCCCAGTGATCATGTTGGTGGGTGACAACTGTTATCCAAAAGATTTATTTCTCATGGGCCTTGCCTTTCCTCCAAGCATGCTTTTGCTAAAAGAAATTTAAATCCACGTATGCCACCGTTTTTGGAATTTAAATCAGTGTGTGTATGGAGTGCAGTAGGGATGTCACCATCTGCATTGCTAATTTAAGCGTTGCTCCAAATGAAGGCTTGTAGCTCTCTCCTTGGACCAGATCGTGACACGTAGGACTCTTGGCTGCTGCTGAATTTCTTGGACAAGTGAAGGTTGGATGGGCCGTGGCACTCCTCTCATGTAGGCTGTGAGTGGTGGACGTGTGAATGCAAAATGGAGTGCAGGCCAAGACCGTGACTTCTTCAGCGTGGGCTGCTGCCCGTGTGCGTCGTCAAAGCAGCTGGAAGTTTCCAAACATGATGCTCTTTCATGCCTTGCCGTTGGACGTCCAACATGTGCCTAATGAACGCTGGACTGTTGCTTCCAGATGATATCCGTGAGCTTCTTCTCAGCTGCTGGACTTTAACTTTTCTTTCTTCAATTTCAGGACCAAGGTCGTGACTTCATTTGTTGTGTGTTGCTGTAGCTCTTTCAAAGCTGGACGTGGCTGCACCTGTGTGAAGGAATGTTGCAGCCCTTTTGCACCAGAAACAATCACTTGTACATTTAAAAATGACTCCAGCGTATGCTTATTTTGCCTCCTGCTTTCAGCTCACCAAATTCAATCACAGCATATGTGCTTTCTACCAAGCCGTGACATGTGTTGCTGTTGTGTGCACCTCCCTTTTTACAGAATCAGCACCCCTACTTTTCTTTAATCTCAAATGTGCCCTCAAATATTAATTTCCCCAGGCCTTGCTAGATGCTCTCCAAGCCCAAATAAAAATGAAATGCAAGTGGGTGGTGGCTTGCACCTCATTTAACTTCCAAATGTCCCAAACTGTATTTCTAAAATTTTCCCTGAAAATCATAATGCAAATAATTAGCTCAAAAGATTCAAATTAATTAAAATTATAATTTCCGGTCAAATTAAGCACAATTAGTAGAAACGGGAAAATACTAGACAATGAAGCACAATTCCCTGATTAATTCTAGCACAATAAACTAAGTGAAGTCGATAAAATATCGATTCATCACCAAGTGATTCCTCCATCCCTTGTTTGAATGAAGAGATTTCCAACTTCCCTTGATTGATCTTTGGAGGTGGGAAGAATTTAGTAATAAATTGTTGGACCACCGCTTCCCACGTCCTAAATTTTCCTTTCGAGAAAGAATTCAACCAGTCTTTTGCGTTTCCCCCAAGAGAGAAAGGAAACAAACTAAGTTTGACTCTGTCGTCCGTCACTCCAGTTATCTTCACTGTGTTGCAAATTTCACCAAAGACTGTCAAATGTTTCTAAGGATTTTCATTTTACAACCCATGGAATTGGTTGTTCTGGACTAACTGAATGAGTGTCGGACTCATCACCATGCTGGTTGTATTGTCTGCTGGAACTGCAATGCTGTTAAAATTCAAGGGACCAACTGTATTAGCTGTGTCCCACAAAGTCCGTCTGGGAGGAGGTTGATTGGCCATCTCCTCAAGATCTGGTTCAAAAGTCTCAGGTGAAGAATACGAAACAACTTCTGGAGAAAGAGATCTTTCACGTAAAGGACGTCTCTTCCTCCTCTCGTATGGTAGACCTTCTAGCAGAGGTTATTGGTTTTTCCTAGTTCTAGTATGTATTGTTTCCTGCATACACAAGAAACACACCCTAAAAGAACTTTTATAGAAAATAAAACAAAACACAATAAAATAAAAATAAAAAACAAAAGTAATTACAATCAAGTCAAATTCAATCAATTCACAGTACTAGACAAAGAAACCTCGAGTCCCCGGCAACGACGCCAAAAACTTGTTGACAAATTGGCAAGTGTACCTGATGGGTGTCGTCGCCCAATCAAATTTGATTGCATATGCGAAATATAGTATAGACTAGGAAGTGACTCCTAGGTCGTCTCTCAAGGACCAATTGCGGTTCGAGTCTCAGGTCAAACATTTAGTGTGGGGGGGGGGGTTGTGAAAGGTTTTATGACTACAGATGAATCAAAATTAAACACAGATGGAAACAATGTAATATCGTTAACGACCAACCAACTAACGTAAGCTAACATCATAACTAAATTATCACGACTGAACATACTAGACAACATTAAAATAAACGAAAACTATAAACCAAACATAACAGACAACATAGTGAACAAAACTAGTAAATTGAACGGTTTTAAAACAGGATGTGTGAAGTAATTGAAGCGAGAATAAAACTTGGAAGAAATTGCATCGGTTAGGCTAAAGAAATGAAAAGGATTTTAGAGCACCGTAGAGCATGAATAAAAGAAATGCCAAAGTGAACGAACCAAATTGAAGGAAACGGATAAAATGCTTTTAACTCTATTAAATTGCAACGTTGAGGGTAAGATAATAAAAATGAGTAACCTGCTTCATATTCAATGCTAAAAGAAAGATGTGTAATGCTTTAATAAATCACCGTGACACCTCCTGCTTAAAATCAAATTAGTGTGTGCCTTTCTTCCAATTGAAATTACGCATATCCATGCTCTTGGGATCAGCGCCTCTTCTCTCCTCAAAGAAAGTTGAATGTGACAAAATAAAATAGTATTTATCTTCCCTCCAAACTATGACCATATGCACCGCTGCGAGCTAAAGTAAAAAAGTATACTTTTTTTTTTGTTTACAAAAAGAAAATAATCCCGAGGTTGTCACCACTTCTCCATATCNGTGTGCCTTAAGATAAAAAATATGAAAACTTGTTGCTTTAAGTGGATGGCGTTGCTGCATAACACGTTACAAGAGATGAAGAATCACAAATGCTTTTTTCCAAAAATCTAAAGGAAGAGTAAAAGTGTTTCTCCCTTTCATCCACTCCCCATCAACATGAATAACATTTTTCAGCTCCCAAAATGTTCCAGCCGAGCTCTAAAAAAAACGTTGTAGCAAAATGTAATACAAGTGTGACAGTTGTGTCCTAGGAATCCTCTCTAGGGTCCCGTGAAGATGTGTCCCATGCTGCCTACTTAATGCCTCTCTACTTNCTGGACTCACCAAAGCTGNTGGTGGACACATGATGATGTGGACCTCTTGCCATCTGCACCGCTGAAATTTCTTTTTTTAATTCTTGGAAGCTGCAGCTTTTCTCACTTTTAAGACAATGCTCTAGGACTTGAACACCCTTTTGCTACTACTGGGCCATAGACGTGATGGAGGTGGGCTGCTAAACCCATGGAGATACACTTAAGAAATCAACCACCTGCACCTCCATTTCTTTTTCTATGAAATCAATGGCCACTTTTTTCCAAGCACACACCCTTTATCATGTTGGCCTNATTCCATTCTTTTAGGCCGTGTGATGATGTTGCAGCCTTACTTCAATTTAATCATGCTTTTCCATTGTGGGCCTTGGCACATTTTTATTTGTACAAAGTGGGTAGCAGCTGCCCACTTTTCTTTGAGTGCCTCCAAATTGTTCAAGGGCCTTGACCGTGTAGCACCATTCTGATTGAAATCAGCGTTTCTTTTCTTATTATATGACGGATGAGCTCCTTCCANCAGCTAACGTGTTGCAACGTATTGTTCCCTAAAATCAATTCTCATGGGCTAGCTTCATTTAATCACCAAGAAGTAAAAGAATTTATTTCTCCTAGGTGGGTGACGACCCTAAAACAACACTTCTTCTTCATTGAAAGAAAACCAAAGAAAACCGTGTGCATGTTTTCCTCCAAGGCCCAAACGTGTTGCCCTTGTGCCAAGTAATGAATCCAGCAACATTTCATTCTCCAAAAGCCCAAAAGAAAATATGAAGTGTTGCTTCCTCCAATNAGAATAATACAGTATCCATATGAATGGTCCTTCAAATGTCCCAAATTGTGTTTCCAAAATTTTCTTTGAAAATAATAATGCAAATAATTAGCTCAGAAAATTCAAATTAATTAAAATTAGAATTTCCGATCAAATTAAGCATGATTAGGAAAAATGGGAAAATAGCGGATAATAAAGCACAATTCCTTGATTAATTCTAGCACAATAAACTAAGTTAAATCAATAAAATATCGACTCATCAAAATAGACCACACTTAGTCTTTTGCACTCCTGCGCAAAACAAAGACGAAAATCAGGGAACAATTCTACGGACATCAGGAAGTGACACGGACTCTACAGACAGACAACAAAGACTGACAAGGAAAGATACAGAATTACAGTCCTCAAGAAATATGGACAAAGAAAGGAAGTAGACATCATCCAACACAGAATCAGTGAAAGCAAATACTCATGAAATCATCGAATCAATTCAAGAATGACAAAATGATCAATCAGTTCAAGAGGTGAATCAAAAGCAACAGAGTCTCACAGATTCACACAATCAGTGTTTCTCTCAAGTGTTTAAGGTAAATCAATGTCACTCAATGCACTCAAGAAAGCAAACACAAATAGACTTGGCAAGTCTCTAATATTAACACTCGAAACATGTATGCATGTTCAAATCAAAAGGTCTTTTCATGGTTGTAACGGGGCCAAGGACAAGGGAGGATATAATATGGATAAGAAGCTACAAACCAAAAGAAATAGAGGAGCAATGGGAAACAAGTGTAAACACAGTCAAATCACACCCAAAACCTCTAATTCAATCCTCTTCTTGACTCCATTATTGACAATATTTTTTTTTCATTTTTCTGTATTTTTTTTTTCATCTTGTCTCTTTTCTTCACTCTCTTTTCAGAACACAACTCTAAGAGACAAGATACACAACATATTTACAAAACAAAACAAGAAGAGGAACCATCTAGCCAATTCATCTGAATCCCCAAGGAGACCACACTTGTTCCCAAAACACTTCCAAAGCTCCAAAATTCCCTAAGGATAAGGTAATCATGGTTTTTCTCTCAAGGCTTGTGTATGAGCTTCAAAACAAAGAAATGGGGAAAGCATAGGCTCAAAGGGGTTATCAAAGGATCACAACAAGGTAGGCTCATATGGCTAGAGAGGCTCAAGAACAAAACTGCCTTTATCACTTTCAAACATGCATATCAATCAAGAATCTTCAAAAAGAGTCAAGCCAAGGCATAAGTGCAAGAAATCAAGAGACATGTCACACACAAGAAAAATCATCAAATGGCTCAAATCTCGCACAAGGAAATTTTGTTCCAATCAATTCAACCTCTCAAACATCATAATCATCTTTCCAAGCAAAGAAAAGCAAGGAATCCAACAAATCAGAGTATCAATGAAGTGAAGGACACATCTACAACCTAAACAAGGTCCAGAAATCAAGAGAAACATGAAAAACTGTACACAAGACACAACAAAAACTACCTAGAAAATGAAAAAATTTAACGCAGAAAACATAAACTAAGAAAGAAAACTCAGAGTCTCCCCCAATAGACCACACTTAAACTACATAGTGTCCTCAATGTGTCACAATCATCAGATCAGAAATCAGAACAGTCAACAGATCATGGACAAGTGCAATAAAAGCAAGAAAGGGGGAGAAGGGAAAGAAGAAAACTCCCCTGATCATGGTGGCAGTTGCCAATTTTGGACTTTCAAGGAGATGTCTTCCACCACGGTATTCAGCTAGGAAGTGTTGAAGAGGAATTGCTTCTGTCTCCAGATTTGATCAAGTAGGGAGATGTCCTCCATAGCTGGATCTAAGAAGAAGTGATTGCTGATGAGTGGGTTCAGCTGGTGCCTATTAACCTTCAAACTGTCAGCACCTTTGTCTTCCNCCATNGGTGTGTNTTGGCCAAATTCATATGTACCTCCTGCAACATGGTTAGTGCAATATGGTTCCACAGAAATGACATGCAGGGGTATAACACCCAATCCCAGTGTAACAAGCTGACCCTCAGATATACCCTCAGAACATGAATCAAGTTCAGAAATAGAAACAATATCAATCACA
>NW_014543556.1:301194-304585 GCF_000741045.1 Vigna radiata var. radiata | reverse complement strand
ATGGGAGGGGCTTGATGTCTAAGCCTCTCTTTGACCAAAGCAGTCCACCAATACATTGCATACCCTTGAAAGCTTAGGGTAGCTAGAGAGACCTTCCTCTCTTCACTCACTTGGTGGCATTCAAACAATTGTTCCACCTTCATCTCCCAATCAAGATAAGCCTCTACATTATCCTTTCCATGGAAATGAGGCAACACCACATGGACTTCCTTTGGGGGTGGAGGTGCATGAGGATCTCTTCTATGCCTTCTTGAAGAAGAAGGCTGATGAGGGTAATAATCTCCCACACTCAAAGGTATCCCTCTCTCTTGAGAATAATCACTATGACTTTTCCTTGACTTTTCCCTCAATAATTTCAATTCATTTTGAATGACAACATTTTGAAGCTCTCTATTGGCTTTCTCTTCATTCATTTCGCTTCTCATTTCCTTGAATTCTTTAACTAAAGCTTGAAGAGAAAAATTTTCTTTTTCAGTATCACTAATCCTAGCAGAGTGCCTTCTAGACATTATNATGGACTTAAATGTTATTCTTGAAGTAAAGACTAAAGATTTTAACTTGGAAGCAATATTCCAGGTAAGGGAGGTGATTCACTAGGAATGCTTAAGTACCAAGCCTTATCCTTGCCAAATATGCTTCTAGCTACTTACTAGAGTCCTTAAGTCAAAATCACTCTTAAATCCACTTAAGTCTTAAAGACAAACACACAAAGCAAAGTAACAAAACAACCTAGACTCTAAAATCGGACCCCTATGAGAGCTTCCTATTCGCACAAGATATAAGCTATCTAGTCGAGAATTGGAAAAGCAATTAAGGTGAGGTCTCCTAGGTGAGGCTTAGATGTTGGATCTAAGACACACTCACTGTCTACCCAATTTTAGGTTGTGAGACTTCTTTGAGTCTAGTTACAAATGAGGGAAGAGCACTTGTGAACTCTAGCATCTCACTTGCTTGGATTTGGAACTTACAACCGAAGAAACCAAATGGAAATTACAAAAGCAATTTGATGAATTGGAAAAGGAAATTAAACTAGACTAAGGAATTGATAAGTGCAGCTTTGGTTGCTCTCAAAGAACTTGAATCTGCTGGATTCAATCACAAAACTCTCAACTGCAATGTACGTGTTCAATGCTGGATGAAATTCTGCAGTAGCAGGCCTATTGCTGTTGCTGCAGAATGGTGCAATGCTATCAGCCAACTGTTACGTTCCTGCCTTGCCGAGAGTGCACTTTGTGTCTTGTTTTCTCAAGCCATAAACTTCCTTTGATGCTTCCTTGAGTGTAGAGTAGTCTGAACTATACCACACCTATTCAATCAATATGAATCAGTGCTACAAATCACCTTGCCACTGCCACAAATTCGTTCTCAAAAACCAGTGCAAAACAACCCTTTTATCAAACAGGTTGTGTGTAGGAATTCAATAACAATGAAAAACGAGAAATGAAGCAGTAGCAAACAAGATAGCACTTCAAAAGGATCTTAGGAATAGCTCTAAAGTGGATTAAAAAAAAAAGAAACAAGTGCAAGTTGCAGAATCGAGCAATTCAACTCAGATTTAAAAATTGACCAAAGTGTTTGATGAAATGCCTGAATGAACTGTTGAAACTGTGCTGCACCAGAGTAAATTTTCGTGACTGATTGACACTGGTTCGAAAGCTTTTTACTGTGCAAATGGTATGTTTTGTTTAATTTTAATCATGCATTGTTTTTAACTTCAATTGAACCAAGCTTTTGCTACCAATGTGAATTTAAGTTCAATGCAACAGTTCATCACAGAAACACAAACAGATTCTGCAACTATACCAGAAACAATGTCCAAAATTTGGTGGATTGAATGGTCAAAATGCACAGCAGTGATTCGAAGTCCAATTTCAAGGTTTGAGCAACTTTACTTTAACTAATATGACTTATACAAACTGCCAAAAGAGTTGGAATGAACGTAAATCAAAATCTGGTTGGTCAAGTTGCCCTTTCACACAAGATTTGTCAAATTTCAGCAACCAAATCTCACAGAATCAGTAACTATGTTTGGATCCTCAATTTGGTTCTTTAAACAAGTTTGTTTGACCAAAAATAACATGTATAGATTGGCAGCAGAGGCTGAAACTGTGTAAATCAAATTTTCACCATTCAAGTTGCTCTCAATATCATAATTTCAACCATTCACCATCCAATTTTCAAATTATGATTCAAAATGAACTGATTACAGATTTTATCAGTTCTGGACAACTTATACAACTTGAATAAAACTTGAAGAAAAGAAAAGTTAGGAAATACAGTGAGTATTGAAAGTTGGACAGAATTAAAACAGCAAAGAATTTAGGAAACCAGACTCAACTAGTCTAGTGCAGTACNGCCAACTGCAGAACTGGATTGTTGGAAGTGTAAATGGATGCTACACTTCAATTGACTTAAGCCAATTCACTGTTCATATGGTAAACAACTTCACCATCACAGCACAATCACTTCACGGCAATGTAGAACCAAATTTCAGATGCAAACAGATTCATAGAACAATGCAGAAATCATTTCAAACTGCTTAATACAAACAGATTCCAGTTGTTCCAGTGATCAATGCATTGTAAGGCAACGTTGAATCTTAGAAGCTCTTTAGATCATTGCTTCTTTATGTGAATCTTTTTAAACAAAACTCAGTCAAAACAGTAAGGTTGTGCCAAACCAATTTTCTACTCAGAAATTTAACAATCAACAATTTAACACATGACCAAACATGACTGGATAAGATCTGAAAATTAAAAACTCAATAGCACAGATCTGGCCGAATAAAATGATGAGAATAAAGCAAAGAAAAGCTGGATCAACAGAAAACTCAAAGCAAACTGGAAACTGGAAAGAAAATCAATGAAACAGTACACACATCAAACGAAAACAGAGAAGTGAAAGCTGTGACAGTATGGAATTCAAGAGAAATGACTTAGCTGGACCGTTACCTATCTCAAAAGTGTTGCTCATATCTGCTTGGTCTTCCAATTCTTCATCAGTCTCCTCAGGTGCAAGAGTATGGACATAGGAGGGTGGGAAAGTAGATGGCGCAATAGCAGACTCATGACTCTCCTCCCCATCTCCTGTGTGGATGGCATCAACATCATCAAGAAGCTGAACAACCTGAAATGGTAATCCCTCTGAAACATAAGACTGTTCCTTAGTGAGTTGAGTGGTCATCTGCCCCATCTGATCAATCAAACTCTTAAAGGAAGCTCTGGTCTCCTGCTTAAACTCCATGTTCACTTGCTGGAACTGAATGTTCAGAATAGTCATCTTGATACGTTCATGCTATGCCTCGGTGGCTTCATGAGGAGCTGTTCCATGGATGGTTCCAGATCTGGCAGCAAAGAGAACATTGCAATGGATGAGTTTGGATGTGGCAGCG
>NW_014543556.1:292088-299967 GCF_000741045.1 Vigna radiata var. radiata | reverse complement strand
ATAAAACAAATTTTAAAGATAAAAAATAAAAGTAAAGACAATAATAAAAAAAACAATACAGTCCAATAGGCCCAATAAGAAATATGGGAGTGCAGAAGACAAAACCAGGAGTGCAATATGAAATTTCTTGGTCCAGGCCCAAAGATAGGGGGTGCGGCAGCAAAATTGGAGGTGGCGCCAGAGAAACACTCCTGCTCGATGACGACCCCGGCCGTTCGTCGCCGCAAGGGTGCCTCTGCCACCAAGTCAAGGTAGCCGCCCTCCGTCGAACTCTCCCTGCCATAGTCGTGCCACGGCCACCGTCTTCCTCTTTACTGGAGGGTGTGGGGGTTCCTCTTCTCCCATCGTTCAGCCACCGTTGACGCTGCTGCCGGAGGTTCTGCCAGTGCCTCCATCGTAGTTCCTTTTCTTTCCACGTGAGTCCAATCATCTCCTATGAAGTGTGACACCGAACCTTTGTTGTCACCGGCGCCTTTGGTCATCACCCACGGCTACAACCGAGCCTGCAACTAGAAACCAAAACTCAGAACCACAATTGACAAAGTCGCCGATTTCATTGCTTCACTTCCCTTTCAATCTTGGTTTTCTTGTTGTAAATTTTCATTGGTTTGAATTTGATTTTGTATGGAATTGGTTGACGAATCAGTGCTTGGGAGAAAGGTGACGAAGGTATATTTTGCTTGAGGTGTTGTTTGATTTTCTTTCCCTGGTTGTTGGTTCGGAGGATGATGGAAAATGAAGATGGGGAAATATGGATTGTCGGTGATGATAGAGAATGGAGGTGATGATTGTTTTCTTGTGGTTGGGCTTGCTCGGTGGTGTTGTTCTTGAGTAAGGGAGATGGAAAAATGATGTAGTGGTTCGGTGGTGGTGGAAGGGTTCTGGTAGAATTTTGTGTCGAGAGGGAGGAATTGGAGTGGATGTGTTGGTGATTAAAACGGAAGAAGAAGATGAGATGTGATTGAGCTTCTCTGTTTTTTGTGTTAGGAATGGAGATGATCATGCCCGAGCTAGCAAGTCTGGTTGGAGAAATGCAGCATGATTGGTGATCGTTCCATTGGGGTGAGGAATTGACCACAAAAAGGGAAATGTGATTGAGTGACGAAGGAGATAGTGAATCGAAAAAAATGTGTGGGTGATGAATTGGGAATCCCCTGTAAGTGAATCCGTTGGGTGGTTATGTGTTAGGGAAGAGAGGAGTGGAATCGTGTGTGGTAATTCTGTTGTGAGTGATATCGTGAGAAGGATTGTCTGAGTGAATCTTGTGAGAAACCCGTGTACACCCTCCAACCAATAAAACCAACTTCCAAATTCATTCCTGGATACCACCGAAACCAAATGAAAAATGTGCTCCCTGCCATTCAATTCATAATTTGTACCATTTTTTTTTTATGTTGAAAATTCAATGTCAATACTTTATGTGTGAACAGCATGCCCTTTTCCTGGACATACAAATCTCCAAAATGAATTATCTCATGGGTCGTGTTTCTCTCTTTTTTTATTTCTTTTCTATTTTTTTCTTTTTTTTTTATTTCTTTTCTTTTATTTTTCTTTTTGTTTTGTTTTGTTTTTTTCTATTTTCGAAATAATAAAATCAAATGAAAACTATATCAAATTCCAAATAAAATAAAATCTAGAAATATAAAATTAAATCCAATAATAAAATAAAATAAAAACTAAATCAAATAGTAAAATAAAAATAAAAATAAAAATGAAAATAAAATAAAACAAAAACAAGTCCTATTATTTAGTCGCCCGGACGAAATTGGGTGTTGACAGATTTCTTACTATCATCCAAAAGTGTTCATACAAGCTAGGTCAAGAGAATTTATAGTTGAATCTCTCGGCCTCACCAAAGGAATTCTTAGATCCACTAATTCATCATGTGTTAAAGATGCTTGGCTTCTAGAAAGCCTTGTGAAGCACGTGACAAATGAGTTTTACATGTGGGGAAATTCAATTACTAATGCCGCCCCATGGAAAGCTAAGCACACCCCCCTTTGTGTAGAAATGGCCTTTTTACCCTTCTCCATGTCTTGGTAGATTTGCAACATCTTCTTGTTCTCCAATTTTCCATCCAAAAATAGCAAATAGTATTTGACCTTGGGGAGAATACTCATCTTGGACCTTTTTGGCCATCCTTCTTGTTATAGGTCCTATGGTCCTAGGCCTTCTTGTATCACATCTACTCCAATAACTCCTTCAATGTAGGCTCAAAAGTAGTGGAAGGATGAGCAGTTGCTTGTGCAGGCTCATGAAACTGCAACTGTTGTTGTTCCTGGACAGGGGGAGGCATACAAGCATTCTGGAATGGTGGTTCCTGATATTGATGCTGTGAAGTGCGAAATCTTTCCAAAAATAGTTGCTTAAGATCTTCCCAATTGGTGATGGATCCACAAGGAAGACAAAACCGCCAATACCTTGCCGCTCCATGTAACGAGAATTCAAATGCCCTTAAGAACATGTCCTCATCCGAGACATCTAGAGGTTTCATTGAAAAGCATATGTTGCAGAACTCCTCCAAATGTCTATATGGGCATTCACCTGCAAAACCATGAAACCTAGGCAGCAAATCTATCAGTCCAGTGTTGAAAACACAACGAATATCCTCCTTATCAATTGGAAACGGCTCCCCAGGAGCACTCTCATGAGATAGAGGAGTAATCGTTCTGTTCTCAACATAGAAATCAGCAGAGTATATATGAGAAGCAATATCAAAGTAACAAGCAGGAGGAGAATCATAAACACAAGCAGAATGAGAATTACTCACATAGCCAAAATAGGTAGACATGGGAAAGAAGGGGGGANAGAAGGATGTAATGAAAATATGCAACTAAAGCTACCTAAATGCAACAACACATAACATCACACACAAAACAAAATGACACACTCACAAACACAAGACAAAACACAACACACACTAACACAACAAAGACCTAAAACCGAACCGTTGGTCCCCGGCAACGGCACCAAAATTTGATGGGTGTCGCCGCCCAATCAAATTTGGTTGCATATGCGAAATGTAGTATAGACTAGGAAGTGACTCCTAGGTCGTCTCCCAAGGACCAATTGCGGTACGAGTCTCAGGTCAAACATATAGTGGGGGGGGGTTTGTGAAAGGTTTTATGACTACAGATGAATCAAAATTAAACACAGATGGAAACAATGTAATATTGTTAACGATCGACCAACTAACGTAAGCTAACATCATAACTAAATTATCACGACCGAACATATTAGACAACATTAAAATAATCGAAAACAATAAACCAAACATAACAGACAACATAGTGAACAAAATTAGTAAATTGAACGGTTCTAAAACAGGATGTGTGAAGTAATTGAAGCGAGAATAAAACTTGGAAGAAATTGCATCGGTTAGGCTAAAGAAATGAAAAGGATTTTAGAGCACCGTAGAGCATGAATAAAAGAAATGCCAAAGTGAACGAACCAAATTGAAGGAAACGGATAAAATGCTTTTAACTCTATTAAATTGCAACGTTGAGGGTAAGATAATAAAAATGAGTAACCTGCTTCATATTCAATGCTAAAAGAAAGATGTGTAATGCTTTAATAAATCACCGTGACACCTCCTGCTTAAAATCAAATTAGTGTGTGCCTTTCTTCCAATTGAAATTACGCATATCCATGCTCTTGGGATCAGCGCCTCTTCTCTCCTCAAAGAAAGTTGAATGTGACAAAATAAAATAGTATTTATCTTCCCTCCAAACTATGACCATATGCACCGCTGCGAGCTAAAGTAAAAAAGTATACTTTTTTTTTTGTTTACAAAAAGAAAATAATCCCGAGGTTGTCACCACTTCTCCATATCNGTGTGCCTTAAGATAAAAAATATGAAAACTTGTTGCTTTAAGTGGATGGCGTTGCTGCATAACACGTTACAAGAGATGAAGAATCACAAATGCTTTTTTCCAAAAATCTAAAGGAAGAGTAAAAGTGTTTCTCCCTTTCATCCACTCCCCATCAACATGAATAACATTTTTCAGCTCCCAAAATGTTCCAGCCGAGCTCTAAAAAAAACGTTGTAGCAAAATGTAATACAAGTGTGACAGTTGTGTCCTAGGAATCCTCTCTAGGGTCCCGTGAAGATGTGTCCCATGCTGCCTACTTAATGCCTCTCTACTTNCTGGACTCACCAAAGCTGNTGGTGGACACATGATGATGTGGACCTCTTGCCATCTGCACCGCTGAAATTTCTTTTTTTAATTCTTGGAAGCTGCAGCTTTTCTCACTTTTAAGACAATGCTCTAGGACTTGAACACCCTTTTGCTACTACTGGGCCATAGACGTGATGGAGGTGGGCTGCTAAACCCATGGAGATACACTTAAGAAATCAACCACCTGCACCTCCATTTCTTTTTCTATGAAATCAATGGCCACTTTTTTCCAAGCACACACCCTTTATCATGTTGGCCTNATTCCATTCTTTTAGGCCGTGTGATGATGTTGCAGCCTTACTTCAATTTAATCATGCTTTTCCATTGTGGGCCTTGGCACATTTTTATTTGTACAAAGTGGGTAGCAGCTGCCCACTTTTCTTTGAGTGCCTCCAAATTGTTCAA
Organism: Vigna radiata var. radiata; assembly: GCF_000741045.1. Taxonomy (NCBI): domain Eukaryota; kingdom Viridiplantae; phylum Streptophyta; class Magnoliopsida; order Fabales; family Fabaceae; genus Vigna; species Vigna radiata. The sequence continues at coordinate 295,384 of NW_014543556.1, read as the reverse complement.
GGGCCTTGACCGTGTAGCACCATTCTGATTGAAATCAGCGTTTCTTTTCTTATTATATGACGGATGAGCTCCTTCCANCAGCTAACGTGTTGCAACGTATTGTTCCCTAAAATCAATTCTCATGGGCTAGCTTCATTTAATCACCAAGAAGTAAAAGAATTTATTTCTCCTAGGTGGGTGACGACCCTAAAACAACACTTCTTCTTCATTGAAAGAAAACCAAAGAAAACCGTGTGCATGTTTTCCTCCAAGGCCCAAACGTGTTGCCCTTGTGCCAAGTAATGAATCCAGCAACATTTCATTCTCCAAAAGCCCAAAAGAAAATATGAAGTGTTGCTTCCTCCAATNAGAATAATACAGTATCCATATGAATGGTCCTTCAAATGTCCCAAATTGTGTTTCCAAAATTTTCTTTGAAAATAATAATGCAAATAATTAGCTCAGAAAATTCAAATTAATTAAAATTAGAATTTCCGGTCAAATTCAGCATGATTAGGAAAAATGGGAAAATACCGAACAATAAAGCACAATTCCCTGATTAATTCTAGCGCAATAAACTAAGTGAAATCAATAAAATATCGACTCATCAAAATAGACCACACTTAGTCTTTTGCACTCCTAGGCAAAACCAAGACGAAAATCAGGGAACAGTTCTACGGACATCAGGAAGTGACACGGACTCAACAGACAGACAACAAAGACTGGCAAGGAAAGATACAGAATTATAGTCCTCAAGAAATATGGACAAAGAAAGGAAGTAGACATCATCCAACACAGAATCAGTGAAAGTAGATACTCATGAAATCATCCAATCAATTCAAGAATGACAAAATGATCAATTAGTTCAAGAGGTGAATCAAAAGCAACAGAGTCTCACAGATTCACACAATCAGTGTTTCTCTCAAGTGTTTAAGGTAAATCTATGTCACTCACTGCACTCAAGAAAGCTCGAGAGGATTTGACTCTCAGAGGTTCCTCCCGAAGCAACATGAGGAACACTATGCAACTGTACAAGAGAGGAGGTTATTTATGGAGAGGAAAACCTCCATCTTACCTGACTTGGTTCCTGAATTTGAGGAGGAGATTTTGAGGAGAGATTGGGAGAAACTGACGACTTACCCGGCACCTGCCAGTGTGGAGTTGGTGAAGGAATTCTACACCAATGCGGTGCCTAGAGGAGGAGCGGCTATTGGCCGATATATGAGCTTTGTGAGGGGGAAGACTATCAGTTATGACCTCGATACCATTAACAGCTTCTTGGGAACAGAGTGGCCAGGGGAGCGATGCCAGTATGCGACACATTCTGGTGTGCTTGATGATATAGCTGACATTGAGGAGGTTGTGTGTCTTCCTGGTAGACACTTTCAGACTAACGCTAGCGGTGTGCCGGTGAACATTCGACGGTTGGATATGATACCATTAGCCAGATACTCGATGGCGTTCACACATTCCAACATCCAACCGTGCTCATATATCTCAGATATCACGATTCACAGGGTTCGTCTCATTTTCTGCTTAATGAGACAGATGGAGGTAAATGTCGGCCAAATCATTACCGACAAGATTAGGAGCTGTGCTATGACCATTAGTAGCAGGATGCCATTGGGGCATCCATCTTTGATCACTATTCTGTGCCAGCAAGCTGGGGTGAACACTGTAGTTCCCCCATTTGAGAGAGTCAGGAATGCCATTGATGCGGCATACTTCCACCAGTTTTATGTTGTTGCTGGAGCAGTAGGTGCAGCGGGGGCAGCACCCCGAAGGTGGCGTAGGAGAGTCGCTGCCCAACAGGAGCAGGTGCCCAATGAGGAACCAGCTCAGCATGCGAAGCCCTTCTAGATGAGGGACATGTATATGTTCATGATGGAGGCCCGGATGGAAGCCCTCCCCAGAGGGCAGGTGACGACGGTTGAGATGATCATTGGATTATATGACCAGCCACCAGCGCACAGGTGGACTATGGACGAGTTTCATACAACTGTGGCATGGCCTGAGCAGCAGGCGTAGAGTAGTGGGTTTGAAGCAGTTGGAGCTCCTAACACTGAGGAGGAGAACTTTGAGGACGCAGATGAATAGAGTTAGGAGGACTCTGATGACATGATGAATCTAATTGTTCTGAAACATGGCTTTAAAACTTGTTCTGAAAATGCTTGACTGACTGAGATGCATGATGAATCTAAATGATGATTATTTGATGTGGATGAGAATTGATTTGCAATGCATGTTGATATCCAGGAAATAGATGGGTGATGAATTTATGATTGTGGTCATGATGCTAGGCATGGTGTATGAATGAATTTTGTGTGAGGAAGCATGTGTGTGAGATTTTGAGCTCTAGAGTTTTTATTGTTGTATGCATTGTTCACAGGAAAATATGGAAGATATTGCCTTAATCTTGATGATCGATTGAATTGCATGTGAATGTCATATGATCAAGGCCATTTTTGAAAACCCTTCTCTAGCCAAATTTACACCCAAAGTGCTTGAAATATTATACCCTTTTTGAACCTTAGCCTTAAACAGGATGTGAACCCTTGTTTTGAAATTCTTTACCTTGAGTTGGGATGAGCTTAAGTGTATGTGATGAAAAGGTTCAAGTTTGGGGTTGTATGAGGGAAAATTGAAAAAAGCAAGTGAAAGGCATTGAGCTCAATTGTTGTGAAAAGAGAAAAATTCATGAGAAAAAGAAAAGGAAAGAAGAAAATCTTGAAGATGAGCTCAATGAAAAAGAAAAAAAAAAGGGAAGAAGTTGGGAATGAGAGATTTTGGTGAGAGAGTTGTGCTTAATTGTTGAATATTTTGATAGTTCTCTTGACTCGAGGATTTTGCATTCTAGAAAAAGCAATTTTTCTTGTTAGCCCAACCTCATTACAAGCCTTGAAAAAAAGTCCTTTTGATGGCATTTGCATGTAAAGATGTTGATTTTTGAGATGAATGACAATTTTGTTTCATGTAACTTGTGAACAATAGAGAATGGAGTGTCACCTTAAACAGTTGAGGGATTGAGTGAAACAGTTGCTTGGTATGATTTGTTAATTTTCATGAGTACATTTTTTGCTTAGTGGATTCATCATTCATAGTGTATAACATCTATTGTGCAATCTCTGGACTGAAAGCATGCATGCATCTTATTTTGGATTTCATTGAGGATATTGAATTGAGTGGTTTTGTCATGTACCTTGGGATTGTTGAGGCATTGGATGAAACAGTATAAAGCCAAGCTTTGTTTTGTGTGTTGTTTTGTTTTGTTTTGCTTGAGGACAAGCAAAATTCTAAGTTTGGGGTGTTGATGAAGG
>NW_014543556.1:289525-291748 GCF_000741045.1 Vigna radiata var. radiata | reverse complement strand
TAATTTGAGAAAAGTAAAGAATGGAGTTGAAGATACAGGTCGTTGACTCAAGAAAAGAGCAGAAAAATGAAGATTTGAAGAGTCGATGCACCACCCGACGGCATACTTAAACAACCAGGCGGTCTAGGACGAGGAGAAGGCATGTCGATTGACGCTGGGCGGACTGGAGGGAAACCGCCCGGCGGTGGTGATTGCCGCCGGGTGGTAGGGTGATTTATGGAAAACCACCGGGCGGCACACTTAAACCGCCCAGCGGTGACTCGTTGGACTTGGGCCCATTTTCTGACGTGTTCCTCACCTATATATACCCCTACTGCGGGTTCAGAGTTATTCTTTTGACAGGGGAGAACGACTGATGAACTGTCGCGGCCCATACAAATTTGATTGCATAAAAGAATGCAGTATAGACTAGGAAGTGACTCTTAGGTCGTCTCTCAAGGACCAATTGTGGTTCAAATCTTAGGTTTAACACGAAGGGGGGTTAAAGGTGTTTGAAATGATAATTAAACTAAATTAAATCATGAAAATTAAACATAACTAAACAGAATTGAAAGTATTAAAATAAATGTGGAAAACGGTAAATTGAACCATCCTAGAGATAAATATCCAAACGCAAGTTAAGACTAATAAAATGCAATGCTTAAGCTAAAAAGTGAAATGCTCAATGTAAATTCAACATGGAAATTATAAGAAAAATCACCACCGGTTCAAGCATAAAGGCATGACAACAACAGGTTCTAGAATTGAAAGAGCATCTTCTCCTAAGCTAGACGCTAGAACCGAATGCATATTCCAAACTGAATGAAAACTAAATCAACGTTTTTTTTTCCTTCAAGAAAAGATAATGTTCGCTCCTAAAATTAATCACCGCATGTTCACTCTTGCTCGACGTGACCCAAAATAAAAATGAAATGCTATGCTGGAAGCTACAATGTGAATGTTAGCTTTGTGCTTGAATAAACTAAAATTCAATTAAAAAAAAATTGCTAAAACCGTAACAGCATGCTTCCTTTCTCCCAATGAATTTATTTAAAAAAAAGATAAACATAAAAAAAATGATGGAATCAAAATCATTTAAAGTAAAAGGAAAGATAAACGTAACTTTTCTGGAATTAACAGTGATGGAATCAAAATCATTTAAAGTAAAAATGCTATACCATTTTTTTTTAATTGGAAATAAAAAAAAAAAAAAAAACATTTAAAGCTTTTCTAGAATAAAATAAAACCTCAATATAAAAGTGCTCGAAACCAAAAAGAAATGCAGTAAATCCAATCGTGAGTGTAATATAAAAGAAGGCTTTTTGAATAAATCAGCGTGTGTGATTTGATGTGTAAGGCAGCATGAAAGCTGCAACAAAGCAATTGCACCTCCTTTTTCTTCAATGAAATCAGTGTCATAGTGTATTGTTGGCAAGGAGAGAAACGTTCCAGCAAAGAAAGCTTAAAAGCAAGTAATGGAAACTTAAAAGCAAGTGGCTGGATATTTACATTCAACCGGAATCAAAAACTGTTATCATGGTTCAAAGAAAAATATATGCAATGTGAAAGAAAACCTTGCACCAAAGCGTCCCTCCCCAAAAATAAAAATCAAATGACGGCTGCTGCAGCTAGGTTCTAATCCCTAGGGCCAAGATTCCTCCTAAAAATAGGTGGGGTCCACCCTAAAATAAAAGGGAACCCTAGGTCTAGTGTCCTACAATTTGGGCCCATCATATTTTTGCCAACAATGGCCCAATGTGCAAAAGTTTGTCTAAAAAGTTTAAACAATTAAATTACAAGACAATTAAAATTTAAAATGTCTAATATGAGAGTCTTGAATTTATTTTGACTCCTTCCCAATGCCCAAAATATATCTCCAAAATTTTTCCTGCAATTAAAAATGCAATTAATTAGCTCAGAAAATTCAAATTAACTAAAATAAGAATTTCCGATCAAATTAAGCATAATTAGGAAAAACGGGAAAATATCGGACAATTAAGTACAATTCCCTGATTAATTCTAGCACAATAAACTAAGTGAAATCAATAAAATATCGACTCATCAACGACCAAACCTAATTTTGCTCTCTGGAGGATCTCTTGCATGCTTAGGCTCCTTTTCATCTTTTCTAGGGTTTGCTCTTCCATTCTTCTTCCATTTTTCATCTAGTTTCACCATGTCTATGGTGAACTAAACCCTATTGTTGTTGGGGAAAACAATGTAATCTTTTGATACTCTCTCTTA
>NW_014543556.1:260888-289365 GCF_000741045.1 Vigna radiata var. radiata | reverse complement strand
CCCAACAACATCCATTCATCCATTGTTTTCGTTTGTCAATTGAATCAACTTTATTTTTGCATGTTAATAATTTTGTTCTCAAATCCAATTTATTAATTTTTATTTTTCAAGTCTTATTATGTTAATTCACGCGAACGAGGAAGCCATACGAGTCTCTTGGGAAAACGATACTTGGTCTTACCATTTATATTACTTGTACGATTTCATGTGACTTGTCAATTTGTCAACAACAGTGTTGCAAATCTCACCAAAAATAGTCAAATGCTTATATGGGTTCTCATTCGACAACCCATGGAATTGATTATTCTGGACTAATTGGATGAGTGTCGGACTCATCACCATACTGGTTGCATTGTCAACTGGAACCGCAATACTGTTGAAGTTCAAGGGGCCTACTGTGTTTGCTGCATCCCCCAATGTACGTCTAGGAGGAGGTTGGTTAGCCATCTCCTTAAATTCTGGTGCAAAAATCTCGGGTGAAGACTGCAAAATTGCTTCGGGAGAAAGAGATCTCTCACGTGAAGGACGTCTCCTTCTCCTCCCTTCTGGTAAACCTTCTAAAAGAGGTTGCTGGTCTTTTCTGCTTCTAGTATGTATTGTTTCCTGCATACACAAGAAACACACCCTAAAAGCACTTTTACAGAAAAAATAAAATAAAACGCAATTAAAAAAAAATAAAACAAAAAAAATAATTACAAACAAGTCAAATTCAATCAATTCACACTACTTGAAAAAGTAAACCTCGAGTCCCCGGCAACGGCACCAAAAACTTGTTGATGGATTGAAAAGCGTACCAAATCGTTCAAGTAATATAAATGGTAAGACCAAGTATCGTTTTCCCAAGGGACTCGAAAGGCCTTATCGTTCGGGTGAGTTAAAATCGGATGACTTGAAAATAAAAATTAATTGATTGGGATTGAAATAAAATATGAACATGCAAAAGAGAATGATTCAATTGACAAAAGAAAACAATCGATGAATGGAGTTGTTGGGGGGTTTACAATTTCATCTAATCCGCTCTATCTTATCTACTCCTCTTGAATTATTAGTTTGATTAATTAATTGTCATGCAACTTTCTTAGCCTACCCTTAACCCGATCCCTCGGCGAAAAGAGCCTAATATTAATTACTGGCTTGTTATCTCTAGCCTCCCCTAGCAATTAATACAGCATTATAGAACGTAAGTTAAAAGAAATTGATCGTCCTACACCTATCCCTAGGTGGTATTGCAAAATCAAGGAATTACTCACCAGTTCATGACATTACTGTATGTCCCCGTATCAATAAAGAGAAACATCAGTTATCGAATGAGTTAAACGATAAAGACATTAAGCACAGATGAGAACCCAACAATTAACAATCAAAACATATGGAAACCATATAATAATCAAGAGTTTCAATAAAAGAGAGTATCAAAAGATTACATTGTTTCCCCCAACAACAATAGGGTTTAGTTCACCATTTTCATGGTGAATCTAGATGAAAAATGTAAGAATGGAAAAGAAAACCCTAGAAAAGATGAAAAGGAGCCTAAGCATCCAAGAGATCCTCTCTAGAGAGAAAAATTAGGTTTGGTTGTCTCCATCTGTCAAAAGAATGCATCTCAACTCGCAATAGGGGAATTTTTTGGGGGAGAAGCACAACAGAAAACAGGCCCAAGCCCAGCAGACCACCGCCCGACGGAACAAGTGTGGCGCCCGACGGTTTCCCACAAATCGCACTACCGCCCAACGGTAGGGTCTACCGTCCGACGGTTTTCCTCAAAACCGCCCAACGCCAACGCTAGTGCGTCGACTCATCAAATCTTCAATTTTCTTCTCTTTTCTTGAGTCTTCGGCCTTTATCTTCAACTTCATTCTCCCCTTTCTCCAAAATACTACAAAACAATGCAAAACAAGCATATTATCGCTAAAAACAACTGTTGACTCTCTACAGACTCATTTATTGAGTTTTGCTTGATTCTAAGATCATTCCAAGTAGTAAAGGGCGTAATTTGGTCTAATTTGACATGAAAATTACTGTTTTTCAACCCTCATCAGCGGAACAAGTGTGGCGCCGAGCGGTTGTCTAGTGGGCTTGGGCCTGTTTTCTGCTGCGCTCCTCACTTATAAATAGCCCTATTGTAGGTTTAGATGCATTCTTTTGATAGAAGGGGGCGGCAGACCTAATTTTACTCTCTAGAGAGGATCTCTTGGATGCTTAGGCTCCTTTTCATCTTTTCTAGGGTTCGCTTTTCCATTCTTCATCCATTTTTAATCTAGTTTCACCATGACAATGGTGAACTAAACCCTATTGTTGTTGGGGGAAACAGTGTAATCTTTTAATACTCTCTTTTATTGAAACTCTGATTTATTTATATGGTTTCCATATGCTTTGATTATTAATTGTTGGGTTCTCATCNGTGCTTAATGCTTTTATCGTTTAACTCATTCGATAACTNTTGTTTGTCTTTATTGATACAGGGACGTACAGTAATGTCATGAACTGGTGAGTAATTTCTTGATTAAGCAATACCACCTAGGGATAGGGGTAGGACGATCAATTATTTTTCACTTCTACTCTGTAATGCATTATTAATTGCTAGGGGAGGCTAAGGATAGCAAGCCAGTAATTAGTAATAGGCTCTTTTCGCCAAGGGATCGAGTTAAGGGTAGGCCAAGAAAGTTGCATAACAATTAGTTAATCAAGAAAATAAATCAAGAGGAGTAAATAAGAGAGAGCGAATTAGATGAAATTGTAAACCCCCAACAACTNCATTCATCCATCGTTTTCTTCTCGTCAATTGAATCAATCTCTTTTGCATGTTTATATTTTGTTCTCATCCCCAATTAATTAATTTTTATTTTCAAGTCTTACGATCTTAATTCACACGAACGATAAGGCCTTTCGAATCTCTTGGGAAACGATACTTGGACTTACCATTTTATTATTATTTTAACGATTTGGTACGCTTGCCAATCTGTTAACAAGTTTTTTGCACCGTTGCCGAGGACTCGAGGTTTAACTTTTTCAAGTAGTGTGGATTGACTGAGTTTGACTTGATTTGCATGTTTATTTTCATTTTTGTTCTAATAAATTTTTTCTACGGTTTTGTGCCTAATGTTTGCATAATGTTGTTTGGACAATTTGATTATATGGGCACTCAATTCTACCAAAATAATTTCAACCACTGGTGGGAAGCCCACTCATACATGGATCAAAGTCGATATGGGCAAGGTGTTGAGCCTCATTTCATGCCTATACAAAGAAGTGCAGAATCTGATGAAATTTTTTAGAGGATTATGAATTTTGAACCATACCATGTCAAAGGCATAGAGGAGGATATAAAGAATGATGAATTCTTTCCACAAGACATGTATACAAGATTTTCTTCTCATAGAACCATGGAGGAGAGGCAACATTACCAGTGGCAACAACAATGCTCTTCACCAATTGAAACGTGGGAGTATGATCAAAACCTTTGTCAACAAATAGCTGTTGTGACGGAACAAGTCAAAAGCTTGAATCAAAAATTCGACAAATTTTTGGAGAGGTGTGATCCCAAGAGCTATGAAGTTACCTTCAGGAATTTGGAGACACAAATTGATGAGGTTGTTGATAAGGAGAAGGGGGAGAGAGAAGTGAAAAAGATAGAAGAGATAGAAACAGAAAAGGTTGTTGTTGAGGAGAAGATAAATGAAGGAAAGATAGAAGAAGAGGTTGTACAATTGAAAGAGAGGGAGTATGAAAAACCCTTGCCCTATCTAAAGACATATTCTAGGAGGTAAAAAGAAAAGCAGTTGGAGCGTTTTATGGAGATTCACAAGAAATTGAAAATAACCATACCATTCTCTNAGGCACTTCAGCAAATACCATCAGATGCGAAATTTTTTAAAGAACTTCTCATGAAAGAAAGGAAGTATATTGAGAAGGAAACTATTGAGGTGCAAGGAAATTGCAGTGCAGTCATACAGAGAACATTACCTCTTAAATTACAAGATTCAGGGAGCTTTATCATTGAAGTGGTTGAAAGAAAAAAGAAAAATAGAAAATGTGCAAAAATAAAGAACAAAATAAAAAGAAAGAAAAATAGAAAGCTAAAGGAGGAGAAAATTAAGAAAAAGAGGAAGAGGGGAAAGAAGAAAAGATCATATGAAAAACCCCTTCCTCATAAAAAGAAATATCATAGGAAGAAAAATAAATTTATATGCTTCATGGAGATCTTCAAGAAATTGGAGATCAAAGTTCCTATGATGGAGACATGGAAACAGGTGCTTGGTGTTATCAACTTTCTGAAGAGATTCAGCAGGAAGAAGANAAACAAAAGAACATCAAGCAAAGGGGAGTATCAACACTTACTGNTGGGTGTTTGAACTCCACCGGGTCAAGCTAGTGACGTTAAAGAAGCGCTATTGGGAGGCAACCCAGGTTTTATTGCTTTATCTCTTTTACTTTTGCATTTTAAATTCCTAGAATAGGTTGAATTTTAATTTCAGTGTGTATGCTTGGCCTAAATACTTTTCTGAAGATGTTTGACTGACTAATTTGCACGATGAACTTATTTGATGATGACTTAACGTGGATGATAATTGATTTGCATTGCATGTTGACACTCCATGAAACAGATGGGTGATGAATTATGATTGTGGTTATGATGCTAAGCAGGATGTATGAATGAATCTTGTGTGAGAAAGCATGTTGTGTGAGCTATTGAGCTCCATAGTTTTCATTGTTGTATGTATTGTTCACTGGAAAGCATGAATGATATTGCCTTAATCTGGATGATTGATTAAATTGCATGTGAATGTCATATGATCAAGGTTATTTTTGAAAGCCCTTCTCTAGCCAAATTTTCACCCATAAAGCTTAAAATATTATACCTTTTTTGAACCTTAGCCTTAAACAGGATATGAACCCTAGTCTTGAAATTCTTTACCTTGAGTTGGGATGAGCTTTTAACTGTATGTGATGAAAAGGTTCAAGTTTGGGGTCGCATGGGGGAAATTGAAAGGCAAGTGAAAAGCATTGAGCTCAAATGTTGTGAAAAGAAAAATTCATGAGAAAAAGAAAAGAAAAGAAGAAAAGCATGAAGATGGGCTCAATGCAAAAGAAAAAGAAAAAGGGAAAAAGTTGGGAACGAGTGAGAGTGGTGAGGAAGAGAGTTGTGCTTAAATGTTGAATACTTTGATAGCTCTCTTAACTCAAGGATTTTGTATTCCAAAAAAACCAATTTTTCTCGTTAGCCCAACCTCATTACAAGCCTTGGAAAAGTCCTTATGATTTGTAAATATCAGGAGATTTCGTACTCCTAGGGTTGGACTATTTGGGGATGTGACAACTTTCCTTTTCTCTCCCTAGGATTGTTATCAAGAGATATCTTACAAATCACGATCTGGGATAGGAGGATCGATTGCCTTTAAGCTTCTGTTCGAATAGGGATAGGGATAAGAGGATCGATTGCCTTTAACCTTTTCTCTTAGGATCAATATTACCTAGACATAGGGATAGGAGGATCGATTGCCTTTAAGCTTCTGTGCGAATATAATGCATGATTAGTTGCTAGGGATACAAGACATTGTGAACTAGTAATTAGGAGTAGGCTTTCTTTACCGAGACATCAGGTTTAAGTTAATTAGAAAGTGACATTAACATTAATGAAGAAGATGAATTCGTTTATGCATGAGAGTGATTAGGTGAAATCTAAACCCTAACAACATATTCATCTCATATTATCAATATCATTCATTCACTTTTGTGTTTAGCCTCAATTGATCAAATTGCATTCATGTTTATTTTTTCGCACTTTGCATTCAAAAACTCCAAAATATTGTTCTTATAGTCTTAATTGGTTAAGAAAAAGCACAACTGTATAGTGTCGTGAGTCTCTTGGGAAAACGATACTTGGTATTACCATTTTATATTACTTGATACGATTCGGTACACTTGCCGAAGTCTTAGTAGTTCCCTCATCCATCCGCTGCTCCATTATCACCCACAGTTGGAACATAACTCATCAAATGTGCTAAGTGTTGTTGCCTAATCGATGCATGCGATTTGTATTCGACTTACTTATTGTTTTGAAAACTATTAGATGCTTGATACAACTGACATAGCGGTCATATTTTTAAATGTGTTGACCAAGCATTTAATGAAAGTCAATTACATTAATTGTGCATTCCATTAATTACTGTGATTTTTGTTATATTGTTATAACTACAAGATGTATTTGACTACATTAGTAGCTAAATCGATTAAAATGCATCTGATGTGTGTAATACTATAAATTGATGTTGATTTGAATTCTATAAGAACTTTTGGAGAATTAACATTTTCATATCTTTCAGAGAACATTGTGTGATATTATAGAGAAAAAAAAAAGCTTCAAGACTAGAGATTGACCGTGGTGATCAAAGACTCGAAGGTTTCTTGAGAAGCAAGCTTGTTGGGTTTTGAACATCTGATCAACCTGCATAGAGAGGTGTATTCTGCGTGATCAAGAATTTGTAATCTTTGAAGATTGGCTTGGGTTCCCGATGGTGTTTAGAGGGAGAAGAACGATGTTCTTGACTTCGAGGGTGCCTCATAGGGTTTGACAGTAGAAGAGGGTGTTCTTGTTGCGTGTCTGTCTTGTTTACCACCTATATTAGATTAGAGGGTTAAATAGGTGTTTTACACTTTTGACGTGAGATCTCTGTAAAAACCTTGTTGTAAAAACCTTGATCTTTATAGTGCATTTGCTTCCCGTGGTTGGAAGGACACTACATGTAGGCAAGTTGGTCGAACCTGTATGAAAATCAGCGTTTGAATTCTCTGATCCTTACACTCTTTTATTAAGTCCATTAACATGTTTGTGCATTCGATTAAGCTTATTGCTACATTGCATATCTTTTAACTTGCGATTCTAGAAAAGTGTAAAGACATCTTATTTTGCGAAAAAGATTTTGAAATCTTATATTTTTACGCTTCACCAATTCCCCCCGCCCCTCTCTCTTGATGTGAGAAACAAAGCACTATTTTAACAATAGCATAATTCTTTATATATTTTTTCCTAAACAATTCTACAAGTAATTTTGAGTATTAGCTTTAATTTATGTATTTAAATAAATCTAAACTCATATAATTCATCAATCAAGGTCGATATAGAACATACAATCGACCTAAATTAAAGAGCTTGCCACAAGGATCAATCATACGGTCTTGATTCTTCAATCAAACGAGAAGAAAGGAAGAACTATCTTAGAGTGAAGTCATAAAACTCTAAAAAAGTGATTTCTAAAAGGACACTATATTTTAAAATAACAAAACTCGATCATAACAAAATTATTTATATTAAAATCTTTTAATAATAAAATAATCAGTCTCACTATTTTTAAATCACTGTTATTTTTAAAATATTATTTTTTAGGTCCTTACACCTTTAAATCATTAAAATAATACTAAAAAAAATACTTAATTGAATCAATTTTTCAAAAATTAAAACTTAATTGAAAAAAAAAGATCTATTTAAAAATTTTAACTAAATTGAAACTAAATTACTGATTTAACATTACAAATATAAGTAGTTTACTGGTGACTTAATGATAATAAAATTAAAGTTTAAAAGTGGACTATAGCATAGATTGCTAATTCCTTTTACAAATTTTTGTTTTGAAAGTTTGAATCCCTCTCTTTTCACTTATAATTTGGTATTTTTTTTTAACTTATTTTTTTAACTAGTGAAAAAATCTTAAAAATATTTTAAAACTTCACATAAGTAAGAAAACATATGATCTACTTTTTTTGTTCTTATTCTATTCTTTACGTCTGAATTACGTTTTATATCGTTTGAAAGGAATCCGAAAATGAAAGAAGAAACCAAAATATTAAAATTTAAGTAGCAATATGAAATGAAACTAAAGTTTAGACTTTATTTTAAAAAAAAAAAGGTTTAAATTTTTTTTGGTCCCTAAGTTAAATTCTGATGTTCAGTTTAGTCTCCGCTTTTAAAAATGTCAATCTTTAGTCCCTATGATATGAAAAATGTATCAAATCAGTCTTATTCGTTAATAAATCACAAGTTTTTTATTAAGTGATTTGTGATTTGATACATTTTTCATATCATAAGGAATAAAGGTTGACATTTTTAAAAGTGAGGACTAAACTGAAAATTAGAACTTAACTGGAAAAAAAAAAAGGTTTAAAAAAAAAAGTAAATGTTTGCCTTTATTTAAAGGAAAAGTAAGGAAAAGCAACTTGACGAAGACTTCATTGGAAAGTGAGTCTACGCACAGCACACAGTAAGTCTTTGGGGGTTAAAAACAGCAAAGTGAAGTGATTGAGCTAAATTATGCTACATAAAAGTTTAACATTAAATATTAGAATAAGGAAATACTTTAGTTGCTATTTAGGTAAACTTTGTGATATCGAATCTCAAATCTTAAACTATCGACTTTTAATACGAATAACAATTCTTAAACTTATCATTGGATAAAAAATTTCGTAATTTTAAAGATATTTAAATATATTAAACTGAAATTAATCTTATTTCAAATTATTTTATTTTTTATATACTTCACTTGCATAAACTAATTTAATTTTAGAATTTTTTATTCAAATAAAATATGTTTTTATTAAATGTGAATAATTATTTTTTAAATAAAAATTAATATTAATAATTTTCTAGTTGTTCTTGATTGATCTATTTTTGTCTTAAAATTTATTAAGGTTTTTTCAATTGATATTTGAAAAAAAAAAACTTCATTAACATCAAGTGGTTGATCACAATTATTTAGATTAACAACTGTTAAGGTTATCGTTACGAAATTTAATAAGAGGTTTTTACTAACTTTTTTTTTTAATGTCGGCCGAAAAATTCTGCAGACGAACATTAGTAAAAAGAATCCTAGTTAATATTCACTCAGAGACTAATATTTGTGTTAATAATAAAAAAATAGTCCCTATAAATATCAACAAAATGTGATTATCAATTAAAAAAACCGAATTCACACACACACACACACATATATATATATATATATATATATATATATATATATATATATATATATATATATATATATATATATATATATATATNATATATATATATATATATATATATATATATATATATATATATATATATATATATATATATATATATATATATATATATAATATATAAAATAGTCTCCTATACATTATCTGAGAAAATTCTAACTAATGAGTTGAAAGTCTAGATGAACACCTCCAAGTATGATTTAAAATTTTCACATTAAATAGAAATAAAAAAAATTACGTGACATATATATTTTAAAAATTAGAATATTTGTCAAATATAGAAAATTAACACGCAATAGAAATTTACATTTTATTTAAAAGATGTATTTAAAGAAATAAATAATTTTTCCTTTCATTATAAGGTAATTAAAATAAGGAAAGAGAAATTTATGAGACTTCACGTAGAAGTGAGTCTACGCACCTCACAGAGTAAGTCTTTGAGATAATATATAACAATATAAAGCAACCTTTTATTAAGACAACTTTCTATAATAGGAACAAGTCTATGCAGCCAAATTTCTTCACATAAACTGTTCGAGTTGAATTTGGTTGGGTAAAATTTTAGTATTAAAAATTAGAATGAGATAATATATCTTTTTTTTTTCGGTTTCACACACCAAAGTCGGAGAGCAAATCTTAAAACTTAATCAAGGAATGGATTTCACTGGATGTAAAATAAAGGGAGAGTTTCCAAAATGGTTGCTGGAAAACAACACAAAAATGACAAATCTTGTTCTTAAAAATTGTTCCTTCACTCAATTCCAGGTGCCATCTCATCCCCATCTCCACCTTGCAGAAATGATTGTATCCAACAATGCTATATCAGGTCAAATCTCGAGGCACAATATCAGTTCATTTTTTCCAAATTTGGAAATTTTAGATGTCTGAAAATGCAATCAGTGGTTCAATTCCTCGTGTTGGCCTAATGAAGTTACTGCAAACACTGGATCTCTCAAATAATCAATTGTCAGGAGAAATTCCCCATGAGCTAATCAACATTAGCTCATTACAAACATTGGATCTTTCTGATAATCAGTTAACAAAGGTCATATTTGGAGTTGGTCACAAGCACACAGGAAGCATGAGTTCATTGGATATAAGCAATAATCAATTGGTGGGGAAAATTCCAAGCCTCATTAAAAATATGTCAGGATTGGAGCGTCTTAGTATGTCCAATAATCATTTTGAAGGATCTATTCCGCTGGAATTGGCAGAACTTAAAAATCTAATTCTTCTAGATCTCTCCCAAAATAATCTGACTGGTGAAATTCCACCCTTTTTATGTTCTTCAGTTAGGAGTATCCATTTGATCAACAATCATTTAAGTGGACTCTCCAAAAGAACGTTCCGTGGAGGCTCTTCACTGGAGTTGCTAGAACTTAGCCACAATGAATTAAGCCATAGCATTCAAGACATGGTGGAAGACCTTAGTTTTATAGATTTGAAGATTCTTCTTGTGGAGGGTAATCACTTCAATGGGGATATACCAAGTCAGTTATGCAAGTTGAAAGGTTTAACCATACTAGACCTTTCTCACAACAATTTAACTGGTGTGATACCCAAATGCTTGGGTAGAATGCCTTTCTACAATAAATACCCTGAGGACCTACGTAGATTGTTTTATGGCATCATTCCTCTTGAGCCCAATTCTAGATTTGACAAACAGTTACCAAATGTGGAAGAGAGTGCAAATTTCACTACAAAGGGGAGAACTGACACTTACATGGGGAGTATCCTTGCTTACATGTATGCAATTGACTTATCCCACAATAAACTTAAGGGCAATATCCCATCTGAACTTGGAAACTTGAAAACAATTCAATCATTGGATTTGTCGAATAATGATTTGACGGGGAAAATTCCAACTACATTCTCCAGGTTGCACCAACAGAGAGTTTGGATGTTTCATTTAATAAGTTGAGTGGCCAAATTCCTTCACAATTGAGTGAATTAACCTTTGTTTCTTTATTCAATGTATCATACAATAACTTGTCTGGTACAATTGAGAGAAAAGGACAATTTCTGACATTTGAAGAAAGCTGCTTAAGGGGAAATCCATTACTCTGTGGACCTCCACTAGCAACAATTTGCAATCCTGCACCTGTTATTTTCCCAAGTGACTCCGACAGTGGAAACAATGGTAATTGGGTGGACAAGTTCGTTTTTTGTGTGACCTTTGCCGTGTCATACGCATCGTTTTTGTTGGTAACTGTAGCGGCTTTGTACCTTAATCCTTACTGGAGGCAATTATCCTTTTACTATGCAGATCTTGGAAGTGTGTAACATATTACCTGTATGTCTAAAACATCACTATCTTGTGTGTTTGCTCTAAGTGTGATATAATAGTTAATTAATTATGTATACGTTGTATGAAAATCGTATGTACTTTCTCTTTATAAGTGGTCACTAGAATACACTCTAACTTGTTAAGTTAGAAGGGGGATTGAGTCAAATTGAACTTGGAGTACACAATGTGGCTTAACCAGCAGAGTATCAGAACATGGAATGAGCCCATGTCCTTGGGTTATCATTTTGATCGTGAAGTCAGCAAATTAATCTTACTGAGCATAAGAAAAATAGTTTTAGTGTATGCTTGTGCCATATGATGAGCATAAGAAGTCATCAAATTAATCTAATGGCCGAAATATTAACAAGCAAAAAGCTCAGGACTCGGTTGTATAAAAAGGATCCCAACTAGGATCTATTTCCAAATTGAAAGTCTAACTTCCTTTGACAGAGTTCTACCGCAAAATTTCTGCATTGGTGTGCCATAGACATGAACCTTCCTTCAGTTAACTATGAAACATAGAGACTCAAATTCCACTATGATAGTCCTGCAACAGCTATTAAATAAGTCCCAAAGTTTACAGATAAACCCTTCTTCTACCAAAAATCAAATTCTTAAGGATAATATATAACTGAGCAAATGAAAAGCAAACCAGGAGAAGCTTTTCGTAAAAGGGGATTCTACCAAAATGTACTCTTCAAGGCTTTAGTCTAAAACATGAGATTGTTGGTAGAAAGTCCTACCATATATTATCCAAGGCACCAATAACAAACTAAGAATAATGTTTAATACAATTTTAACATAAAATTCTTGAATAAATCTAAGGTTTTCAGTTAACCAAATAAAGTAATTTGTATAACGTGTTAAATCACGGTGTTCACGATCGTAATCTATTACAAAACAACCTTGTATTAAACATCTACCTTCTTATAGGTTTTTATATGTAAAAATATCACTCTATTATAACATGGGATTAAATTTTATACACTGATACTTTTGCATATCTTTCTGTCTTTGTTTCTAACAAAAAGCGTAAACAACAAACAATTCCTACTTAGGCATACATAAACCTATCTTTGTAATTATCTTTTAAAATGAGGGTAAAATTTAAAAGTACATGTATTATGCCCAAACAGTAAACTCTTATACATTATTGAACACTTGGAAGACCTAGATATGCACTACCTTATAATGATGAAGGGAGAGGATTTTTCTCATTATTAGAAAGTGGTGAAAAATAGGTTTGATTTCTAATATAAGAACCATTGGGAAATTCTGAAATTCATATGGACAAAAAGAAGGACCTCCACTCCTCCCTCCACCACTTCGTATTGAAATTAATGAAAAGGACAAAAGAGACACCAATAATCAAATCACCGACCAATTGGTTATCAGTGAAACATTGATATCATGTCAACAAATTCTATTCTGTCCTAAAGTTACACTGTCATGTGAATAATAAACATTAGATTTATCTCTATGATTAGTAAATCCAAAATCCTTGTCACAGTCCTATAATTATCGATAACATGCCCTGTTCTTGAAATTTGTTCACCTTTCCCTTTTACTATAGCCAGATTCATTTTTGTTAGATTCGTTTATTGTATTAGCACGATGAGCGAAACCCAGCCTCAGGGTGATGAAGTCCCACACAAAAAAAGTTGGCTTTTATAATTGTTGTCACCATCTTTTTGTGTTCTTTTTTATCGTGTTGGATTGAATATGGTCAAACGTCAAATAGTGGTGACATAAAAGAAAGGAAGATAAAAATGTCTTGTTGAAAACTTGTATCCATGTTGCAGAGAATAATTTTGCAATGCTTTTGAAGAAGACATTGTAAGAAGTGCTTAATGACCTGTAATAGAACACAACTACTTTATTGTGGTCCAATCTCAAACCTTGTCAACTTGCTTTGACCTTTGGTGGAAACTTGTTGCTTGGATGCAAACATTGTCTTATGGAATAAGATGAAATAAAATGATAAGATAACACTGTGAAAGTGAAATAACATAAGCATAATAGACAACTCAGATCACCCTTCTTACAATTCCAGTTATGTGGTTGTGACTTATCTCTCTCATTTTCACTGTTTAACTATTTACTACTCTAACCGCCATTGAAGTAGTGAGTGTGGATAAGAGTCATTTAAGTCAAGTGCAGTGATGAATGTGGTTTGATAATGTTATTTTCTATGATTTGCTAGTACATCTATAGCATAAAATGAGCACTCGCGTTTCTTAACACATTATAATCTTATCGAGAAATTTACATCTTCACCGTAACCTTTGTCACGAAATGTGAATTTTAACTTCTGATTATGTATAATAATGATTTATATTTACCAAAGCCAACATCAATAGTAAATCCTGATATTATAGCATAAAAATAGCTTTTCAGCATGATTTATTATGTCCGTTATAATTTATTTGTTATAATAAGTGATAGAAGACGCCTTAAGGAAGATGACCGATACGCGACGCGAATTCGATCCAGAGGTTCCTCGAAGCGGTTGCGAATGAAAAATGCAGCGGAATAACAAAAATAACAAAGAAAATGATGTTAGAAAAACCTAATCAGACACTGAGAACCCTAAAATGATAAGGAGACTCGAGACAGACCGATTAAACGGTGAGAATCGAGGTTTAATCGGTGGACAAGGTAGTATGATCGGTAGAAAGTATTTCAATCGGTAGAAATTTAAAAACAATCGGTAGAAAATGGTGGAAACCCTAGAAATAGGGGTTCTAGGGTTTAGACTCTCAAGATGGAACGAAGGAAGCGTAGATCTGTGAAGAGAAATGAGTTTTACCTGTGAAAAGAGGCAACAATGGTGGATCTGTGATGATGAAGGATGTCTCATGGTGAGGAGCTCTCTCTGTCGAGAGTGAAGACGCGAGAATGAAACTGAAGAAATGAAGGAGTGTGCGTTTGAAGCGCGAGATGGAAAAATGATGTGATGAGGCACGGCTGCTGACGCCAGAAGCGGACGATGTGGCTTCTGATGAATGACCAACGTGGAGGAGTGACGTAGTGTAGGAGAGAGACAACACAATGGTAAAGTGAGAAATGAAAGAATGAGGTAGTGTGCTGGAAGGTGGCTAGAGAGAGTCTTTGGACTCTCTAGCCTATGACTTTCAAGAGAGAATTAATTCTGGGTTTCAGAAATCTAATTCTCATTATTCTCAAAAGTAAGTACAAGAAATGTAGACATGGCTATATATAGGACTAGAAGTCCCACATACCTAACACATTTATACAGTACATAAAAGAAAGATTACACTAAAGACATTGGGCTTGGGCCCCGCGTATCATCCCCTCCCTCTTGGAAAGGATTTGTCCTCAAATTTGATGGTTCACCTGAGGACTTATTTTTGTAAACTCCATAGAAGTTCCTCCTGGATCAAATATTAATCTGCAATAAGCATTAAACATATCTCTATTTAGTTTTATTTGACCCAATAAGATATATAAAGGAATATGTCTAGAAGAAGGTTTCCTAACTTTGAAATTTTCAAGTTTATGACTAAAAAGAAACCTTACTCCATTTGAAAATTTATTTTTGTCTTGAGATAGTGATAACTTGGA
Organism: Vigna radiata var. radiata; assembly: GCF_000741045.1. Lineage (NCBI taxonomy): Eukaryota > Viridiplantae > Streptophyta > Magnoliopsida > Fabales > Fabaceae > Vigna > Vigna radiata. The sequence goes on along the minus strand of NW_014543556.1, from coordinate 274,475 downwards.
AGATATCTCTAACTCAAGTCTTTGATTGCCATGTGTTAAAGATTGCAACTTTTGAAAAGGTTTAATGACAATTCTTTGGAAAGAAAAGATAGAATTAGAACATTCAATAACAAATGGTAAGTGAAAAGATAGAAAACCTTCCCTTAAAAATTTGTGTTCTATTGTGAGAGTAGGGGATGTTGCCCTCCATTGTTCTTTCTTCTTTTCTTCCATGTCTTTCTTTTCAAGTTCTTCCTTCTCTTCCTCTTCCTTTCTTTCTTTCTCTCTTATTTTCTCTTCATCTCTTCTCTCTTGTACTGTTCTTTCTCTTTCTTCCTCTTCTTTTTTCTCTCTTTCTTCTTCTTCTCTTCTCACTAGTTCTCTTCTCACTCTTTCTTCCTCTTCTTTTCTCTCTTGTTCTCTCTTTCTCTCTCTTTGTCTTTGTCTTTCTTCTTCTCGTTTTCTCTCTTTTCTTCTTTCTTGTCTCTCTATTCTTTCTTGTAATTGCCTATGATCTCTCTCAAATCTCCTTTTACTTCCCTCATTCAAGAACTTCATGAGTTTTTCTCTAAACTCTATTTCCCTACGATAGAATCCACTTAAATTTTGAATGAATGACTTGCCTCCTCTAATAAACTCTCTCATAAGTTGTAAATTTCTTTGAATCTCTAGAGGTAAATTTTTTTTTCTCAAACACCCTTTCAATTCATTCAAATCATTGATGGGAGATTTTCTACCTATGGTAACATGATATTCTCTTTCTTCCCACCACTTTCTTGCATACCCTTCAAACTTGGAAATGTATACCCTAGGAACGCAATTTTGATTTGCTCGAGAAAAAAACATGATATGTCTCGTAAGGATCACTTATTTTAGCCATGAGTGGATGTATTTCTTCAATTTTCTTTTCCCAAGCTAAGTAGGTTAAAGCACTTGTGTCTCTACCGAAAAAAGGAATTTCCCTATTAGCTTGATCATATATATCACACTCAATCCTATCCATTTCCCAAAAATTACCATTTTTTCTAGATTTTTCAAGTATGTCAATCATATTTTTGAAAGTGTTTGGATGGTCAAAATTGACATAACTACTCCTAGAAAACCTATGACTTGACATCCTTTGTTATTAAAAGTTATTCTAATCTAAAGAGTTTAAAGATTTCACACTTGANAAATCNCAGGTAAGANAGGTGAACCACTAGGGTTGCTTAAATACCAAGTCTTGCCTTGCTAGATTTGTTTTATGCTACTCACTAAATACCCTTTAAAGTAAAATTACTTTTAAAATCAAAGGACACACAAACAAAGACAATCGGACTTTAAGACCCCTAAAACGTTTTCGTACTCTAATGTGACAAGGTCACACCTACACGTGAAAATCACACACATGCAAGACAATCAAATTCTACTCCTATGTCTAGCTATGCTAAATTTTAAATAAAACAAATAAAGCTGCCAATAGTTGGAAAGAGCACTGAGAACTCTTCCAATCTACTTGGACTTGATAAATGGCCTTTTACAAATTAAAATTAAGACTAAAGCTACCAATGGCTAAACACAGGCCCATCAGATTACACAAAAATTTAAGAAAACAAATTCAAAAAAAAAAAAAACAAATAAGTCTGCTACGGTGCTCCCTAATCTTTGATGGCCCAATGCTGCCAACGTTCCGACCCACGTTCTTGAAGACTCACTTGCTCACAGAGTTCCATCCTTCAGGTATCTCGTGCTCAACTTCTTAAATCTGATTCACCACTCCTGCAAAATAGTATCAAAACACGTGGATTAGTAGACCCTTTGCAAACAGATTACAGGAAGAGTTACACATCAATTTAAAGTCTTCCCTGTCTTATTCTTGTTCCAATTATGTAGAATATTCACGTATTCCCAAATCTTGCTAGCAATTCTCAGCTTAAACAAGAGACTAGCTGATACAAACCTGCAAGCACAAATACATAAAGCTTTTGTCACTTACACCCTTTAGCCAAGCAAATTGCATACAAAAGATATATATGACAATATGGTATCTTTTGTTAAATTAGTGTTAGTACGCTTAAAAGTAACCACATATCAGTTTCTCTTTGTTGTTTTTTTTTTCTTTTTCATTCTCTCTCTTTTCCAGCCTTTACCTTCCACCATTCTTTTCTCCTTTCCACCATTCTTTTCTCTTTCTCCACCATTTTCCAATTTGTATCATCTCCTTCTCTTCTCTATTATCTCCCTAAAATTATGTCTTTTGTATATATAAAGTGTTTGAATTTTGACCATTGGAAAATAGAGAATTAAAACTATGTAAGAAATGAAAATGTGGTTGGTTTCATGCATTGTATCATGTTCTTTTGTATCTAATCTATAATTAATATCTTTAGTTTGGACTTTTGTGTGTATTTTTCTTTTACATTAGTGTTATAGTCATGTTGTGCTAAATATTAGAATTAATAATTGTTAGAGTTGTAAGTTTAAATCCTATATTGAGTATAAATGACAAAGTTAAACACCATATAAGAAAAAAGACACAAATCTAAATGTTTGGTGGTTGAGTTAAAGTACTGTCAATCTTTATGTGAATTATGTTCATGTGACATTTATATAATTATATTTAGTTTAGAAGTTGTGTTTATTATGATAGTGTTGAAAATATTTTGGTGACTATTTAATGAGAACATGCAATATGTCAAGTTTAGGAGAATTTGATAAATGTTCTTTATGTTTAATTTATTAAGTACAATATTCACTTATTTAATTTCTTATAAACACTTTAAGATATTTTCAAAGTTTCCTAATTAGTTTTTAAATAAAGTTAAATATGTTTTTAGAGTCTTAATGATGGAATCCATTTTGGGAACTAAATGGAGATCCATGAAGGGAGTATCAACCTAAGCTAAGACTAGGAGAATGGAAGAAGAAGAATGACTTTTAAGCTTGTTCTTGCTTTCCATTAAGCCTTAGAAGACATTGGACCTCTCATAAATAGCCATGGTCAAAGAAGATGGAAGAAGAAGATGGAGCTTCTAGGATTCTACTTTTGTGAAGGATCACATTTTGGTCTTCTTATTTATCTTAAAACACTTTTTGTAAATATGTAATATATCTCATTTTTAGGCCTTATATTTGGCCAAGACACTTTGATTAGCTTTTTTTAGAAGGTTTGGTTACTTTAAGAGTTTGAAATAGGTTAAAAATAGGTTTTGGAAGGAGTTAGTTGCAAGGAGCTTTTGCATTAAATGCTTTGACTAAGTTAGTTACAAAGCACAAGACTCCTCACATTTAATGTTTAGGCTCCTCATTTAATGCTTAGGCTCCTCATTTAATGATGAGGCTCCTCACTAAATGATGGAGAGGCTCCTAAATACTCCATGTATTCTAGCATTCTCCTTCACCTATAAAAGGAGGGACACCTTTTTGTAATCCTTAGAACTTGATTGAATATAAAGTCATTTTTTCCAAAATTGCAAGACTTCTCTTCTTGAGTTCTCACTTATGAAATGTCATCTTCTAGACCTCTTCATACCTTCTCCTTCATGGTTGGCCTCACCTCCTAGAAGGACTTCTACCTAGACCATCCAACACCACCAACATCCGAAACCCTTATGAGTTCTTGACCTAAGATAAGATAATCAATAAATAATTTGTCTAGGAATAGAGAAAAACTTGTTGATTATTAAAGTGAGTTTATTTGATTGAATTAACAATAAATTGTAACTTAATAGGGTATATCTTAGAGTTTACTCTAAGATATTGGAGTATAACTTTTCTTGATAAGGATTGATGACAGGAAGAGGAAAATATTTATTCTCAAGATTAATGAAACAAGAGAGTGAGGTTGTGAAGTCTAATCCCACCAATACCAATACCAATACCAATACCAATATCACATTTCTATTACGTTAGCTTTCTCATTTTAAAAATATAAAAAAGTTATAGTTTTAATTTTAACTTTTCTTTAAGGTTTTGTTATTTAATCTTACTTTTTTCTATGTCTAGTAGTATAAGTTTAGCATAGTTCTTAGTATTACACTAAGTTTATATGGATTCAACACTTTTACTTACTTTTAAAATTGTACATATATTGGTTGTAAAACTCCAGAAAATGATATTTTATAAGTGATAATAGTTTTAAAATATGTAAAACCTCAAGAAATGGTATTTTAGAAGTTATGATAGTTTAAAAATAATGAAACTTGTTTATAATAAAACTATTTATAACTAAACCATTTAATATTAAAATAACTGAATCTTACTATTTTTGAACTATCATCACTTCTAAAACACCATTTTCTGGGTTTTTACATTGGTCGAGTACACCTTGGCCTCTAAAGGGATGAGAACACCTTGGATTTCATCAAGAAGCCAAGGAAACGTACGCCATTACTGCAATACGAATTCACATAAGCAAAAACACAAATCACACAAGGACTAAGAATAAGTAAACAAATTCGAAAACCCTAAAACAAGGTAATCCTAAGAATCATAGGCCCAACAAGAAAGAACAATCCAAGTACTATATATACTCACTATTCATGAGATATGTCAATAGATCATTTATTGTAATTTTGTTATCATACTATCAGTAATTGACTTGAGCATTAAAATGTCTTTTCAAACTCTATTGAAGTCACATCACCCTCATCGAAAGATAATATATCGACACCTATAATGAAAATGATTTATATATGAAGAAGGGAGAGAAAAGTGAAAGAAGAGAGAGAAGAGTAGAAACTAGAGCTACTTGATACATCTCAACCTAGATAGAAGACTCGTATATCTTCGGTTACATCTTAGTCCAATAAAAACACAATTATTGATGAAAAAAATGAATAAATATCAAAGTAATAATTTAAACAAAATATCATAAGTATGATTATTTTCTCTCTCCATTTATATTTTAAGTTTAAGTTTATAATATGAATATAACATTTTACAAAAAATAATTATCTACTGATACAAGAGGGTCTAGCATCATGACACACATAAGACCTATCACAAGAGGAATGGCCAAAAAGCTTCAAGAAGAATATTCTCCAAAAGGTCAAGTACTCTTTGCTATTTCTGGATGGAGCATTGGAGATCAAAGGGATGCTACAAATTTGCCAAAACACGGTGAAGGGTAAAATGGACAATTGCTACATAAGGAGGGGTGTGATTATCAACATAGGGGCTGCATTATGAGACCTCCCTCCATATGTGCATATTTTTCTTTTGTTAAATTCACGTGTTTAATAAGGGCTTCTAGAAAGCCACACATTTAGCACATGTATGCTGACATGGCACTAGATCCGTAAATTGTGGATCTAGGCCTTTTCCATGCTTATAGGCCGAGAGGTTGATCTATAAAATCTCTTGGCATAGCTTGTATCTTCAATTTTGGATTAATATTGATGAAACTCTGCTGAAATGATTAGCAAGTTCTTCTCCAAGAGTCACCTTCTAAGCTTGATCTCCATTGCAACTTTCTTCCACCCTAGGAAGCCTTCTGAGTTGTGAATCATCTCTCCAAGCAAGCCTCCATCTCCCCTCACCATAAACACTTCCAATCTGCTGCCTCCACTCCAAACTTTCCAGCCAAATCTGTTACAGAATCACCTTCAGATCTGCAGCTGCTACCGTTATTGTTCCATTGGTTCTAGCTGCCTTCCAAGCTTCATTTCACCTCCAATCTCACGGCACATCTCCAACACATCTCCTCGGATGTATCAAGTGGTATTCAGAGCATAGGTTCTAGCTTGAACCGTGAGATAAGTGTCTCCTTCTTCCATTTCCAAACTGTCATTCAATTTATGTATTTTCTTGTTGCTATTTCTGATTTTCAATTCAGTTTCAACATCTTTGCTTTGGATTAGGTTCTGTTTTGAGTCTTCTTTGATACTAGCTGTGTTTGCTTGAGTCATTCATCATTTTTATTCGGTTTATCATTGTTGTCTTGAGTCATTTTCTTCATTTAAGCATCATTTCAGTTTTGTCTAAAGTCATGTCCGTGTAATTGCTTTTACTGTCTTTGCATCTGGTTTTTTTCAACCAAGTTTTTGCCAAAACTGAAGTGTTTGGATGTGGCTACACCGATTAAGAGCAGTGAACTACCAAGAATTGAGCTCAGGTGTTTAAAAATTGGCCAACCAAATCAGATCTGCACTGGATCTTGGTTCTGTTTTCAGAAATTTTTTTCTGTTGCAGCATTGGTACTGTTCATTTGGCACATTTTGTGTACTGTTCTATTGAACAACAACTGTATGAGTTAACATTTGAACTAAGTGGGACATGAATGTGTTATGATTTCCAATGCTTTTCAAGTTCAAAGTGCAGTAAACCGATCTGCACATCATCTTTGTTAAACAATTCTGCATAATTTGAGTTTGATTGGTACTAGATCATTGCCAATGATTCTTAAGTTGATTCTGCTGTTTTGAGCAACTTTCAAATACCATTTTCAACTCATCTATACTGTTTTCAACTCAGAATTAAGGCCAATCTGCATTTTGACCATTGGAGTTGTGAATTTGAGTGACAATTGGTACTACACTAGGCATATTCTGTTATATGATGTTTTGATCCATCAAATTTGATTCAACAAGTCTTAATTCACTATTGAAACATGTTTGAATCATTGGAATGAGTATATAAGTAGTACTGTGCATTTGATATATAGCAATGGTCAATTTTCTAGGCAGAATTGGTTAAGACCGAGAGCTATGCATCATTTTTCTACACTTGCATTGATTTTCTGTTTGATTAAACAAGAATGGATGTAGCAAAAGCCTTTGGTCCATAAAATATCAAAAGAACAATTCAAAAAGAGTTATTAAAGCATTAAAAGGCAGAATAGGACCAGTGCATCTTAATTTTCAAAAATTTGTTCTGCACATTGAACTTTGTTGTCAAATTTATTCAAGTTCAGTGAGACCTTTCATTAAACAGTTTGGTCCAATTTCATTGCATAGCTTATTCGTGTTTAATTCTGATTGCTGGTCTTTTATTGTGTTTTAAATCTGTTCTAGAGTCATTCTTAGGATCCATTTGAAGTGCCTCCGTGTTTGATAGCCACTTAATTGCTTGATTTCAAATTTTTAAACACTCTGCACACCAACTGTTTGACGCAAGTCCTGGTGCTGCTGTCATTTGGTTGTGACTTTTCTAGCAATTGTGGTGATATTTCTTGTGGCTAATTGGTTTGCTGGATAGGTGATTTGTAACTCAAAAGGGATTACCACAAGTGGAAGCATCAAAGAAGGTTCAATGATGAGAAACAAGTGCAAGAAGATGGCCCTTGGATAAGGAAAACCGTGACTAAGTCTGCACCAAAAGTGTCTGACCAGCAGACTGCAACAGTTCTGTTTTTGCACAATTCAATCCAGATTGAGTGAACACATTACAGTTGGGAGATTTGTGTGTGAATCCAGTAGATTCAAGCTTTTTGAGAGCAACCAAAGCTGCACACATAAATTCCTTAGCCTATTTTAATTTCCTTTCCGATTTACCAAGTTACTTTTGTAAATTTCATTGGATTTTGGTTGTAGGTTCCAAATCCAAGCAAGTGAGGTGATAGAGTTCACAAGTGCTCTTCCCTCATTTGTAACTAGACTCAAAGAAGTCTCACAACCTAAAATTGGGTAGACGGTGAGTGTGTCTTAGATCCAAAGTCTAAGCCTCACCTAGGAGACCTCACTTTAATTGCTTTTCCAATTCTCGACTAGATAGCCTATATCTTGTGCGAATAGGAAGCTCTCTTAGGGGTCCGAATTTAGAGTTTAGGTTGTTTTTCTTTGCTTTGTGTGTTTNTGTTGTCTTAAGACTTAAGTGGATTTAAGAGTGATTTTGATCTAAGGACTCTAGTAAGTAGCTAGAAGCATATTTGGCAAGGATAAGGCTTGGTACTTAAGNAATCCTAGTGATTCACCTCCCTTACCTGGAATATTGCTTTCAAGTGAAAATCTTTAGTCTTTATTTCAAGAATAACATTTAAGTCCANCATAATGTCTAGAAGGCATTCTCCTAGGATTAGTGATAGTGAAAATCAAAAAGAAAATTTTACTCTTCAAACTCTAGTCAATCAATTCAATGAAATGAGAAAGGAAATGCACCAAGAAAGAATCAATAGAGAGCTTCAAACTGCTGTCATTCAAGATGAATTGAGATTGATAAGGGAAAATAAGTCTAGAGGAAGTCAAAGTGAAAATTCTCAAGAGGGAGGGATATCTTTGAGTATGGGTGATTATTATCCTCATCAGCCTTCTACTTCTAGGAGGCATAGGCGAAATTCTCATGCATCCCCACCCCCTAAAGAAGTCAATGTTGTGTTGCCTCACTTCCATGGGAAGGATAATGTTGAGGCTTATCTTGATTGAGAAATGAAGGTGGAACAATTGTTTGAATGCCACCAAGTAAGTGAAGAAGAAAGGTTTCTCTAGCTACCCTAAGTTTTCAAGGGTATGCAATGTATTGATGGACTGCCTTAGTCCAAGAGAGGCTTAAACATCAAGCCCCTCTTATCCACTATTGGAATGATCTCAAGTCTGCCCTTAGGAGGAGACACATTCCATCCTATTACAATAGAGAACTCATGGATAAACTCCAAAGGTTACAACAAAGGTCTATGACAGTTGAAGAATATAGACAAAAGACGGAGTTATATATGATGAGGGCAGGCATAGTAGAGGGTCCAGAAACTACTTTGGTTAGGTTTTTAAGTGGGCTTAATTTTGACATTAGAGATAGAGTTGAACTTCTACCTTATAGAGATTTCAATGATCTTATTCAAATGTGTATCAAGGTAGAACAACAAAATTTGAGAAAATCTTCTTCTAAAAGATTTAAAGTTCAACCTATCTTTGAAAAGAAAGTTTTTAAAGAAAAAGAGCCATTNAAACCTNTANCCAAAATAGAAGAGAAACCCAAGAAAGAGTCCACCTCACACACAAGAACAAGTGAAATCAAATGCTTCAAATGTCTAGGAAGGGGTCATGTAGCTACTCAATGTCCTACAAAAAGAAACATCATTTTGAAAGGCAAGGACAACTATAGTAGTGAAAGTGACACCCCAACTAGTGAAAATGAGAGTGATGAAGAAGAGAGGGAAGAGGAAATATATGCTGATGATGGGCAACTTCTCATGGTGAGAAGGATCCTTAGTAGCCAACCAAGTCTTGAACACCTATCACAAAGAGAGAAAATCTTTCATACAAGATGTAAACTTCAAGAAAATCATTATTCTCTCATTGTTGATAGTGGTTCTTGTTGCAATTGTTGTAGCACAAGGTTGGTAGAAAAATTGAAGCTTGACATTATACCCCATCCAAAACCTTACAAACTTCATTGGCTAAATGAAGATGGGGATATAATAGTCAAGAATCAAGTGAAATTGGCATTTTCCATTGGGAACTTNAAAGATGAAGTTTTATGTGATATAGTTCCCATGGAAGCATGTCATGTGTTATTGAGGAGACCATGGCAATTTGATCATCAAACTATTCACCATGGCCTAACCAATACCATCACTATCCATCAAAAGGACAAAAAGTTTGTGCTTCATCCTTTGACTCCTAGCCAAGTGGCTTAGGATCAAGCACAAATGAAGTCCACAATAAAGCAAGAAAATAGCCAAAAGAGAAAAACAAGAAAGAAAGAGAGTGGTGAGTCTAGTGCACCACCCAAGGTCACTCAACATGAAGTCCTTTTAAACAAAAAGACTTTAATCAATACACTTCAAGTTGAGCAACCTTCATACCTTTTTCTTTGTCAAGGTACACTTACATGCACCTCTAGTGATTCCAAGACTTCAATTCTTTCTCCACCCATTCAAAAACTTTTGAAAGAATTTGATGATCTATTTCCAAAAGAAATTCCAAAAGGGCTTCCACCCATAAGAGGAATAGAACATCAAATTGATTTCATTCCAAGGGCAATTCTTCCTAATAGGCCTGCCTATAGGACAAACCCCCAAGAAACCAAGGAGATTGAGTCACAAGTCCAAGAGTTGCTAGACAAAGGCTTAGTTCAAAAGAGTCTAAGTCCATGTGCTGTACCAGTGTTGCTTGTACCAAAGAAGGATGGGAAGTGGCGCATGTGCTGTGATTGTAGGGCTATCAACAACATCACAATCAAATATAGACATCCCATTCCTAGGCTTTATGATATGTTGGATGAATTGCATGGAGTTCAAATATTTTCAAAGGTAGATCTTAAAAGTGGATATCACCAAATAAGAATCAAAGAGGGTGATGAATGGAAAACTGCCTTTAAGACCAAGTTTGGATTATATGAGTGGCTAGTAATGCCTTTTGGTCTTACAAATGCTCCAAGTACATTCATGAGACTTATGAATCATGTTCTAAGGGATTGCATTGGGAAGTTTGTAGTTGTTTATTTTGATGATATCTTGGTATATAGTCAAAATTTGCAAAATCATGAAAATCATTTNAGAGTTGTTTTAACAATTCTTAGAAACAACAAATTGTTTGCAAATTTTGACAAGTGTACCTTTTGTGTTGATAGTGTCATATTCCTTGGATTTGTGGTCACAAAAAATGGGGTTCATGTGGATCTAGAAAAAATAAAGGCCATACAAGATTGGCCTCTCCCAAAGAATGTGGGAGAAGTAAGGAGCATCCATGGTTTGGCAAGCTTTTATAGAAGATTTGTTCCTAACTTCTCTAGTCTTGCTTCACCCCTCAATGAGTTGGTGAAAAAGGATGTTACATTCCAGTGGGGGGAAAAACAACAAAAAGCTTTTGAGCTACTTAAGGAGAAGCTCACACAAGCACCCATTCTAGCTTTACCAAATTTTTTCAAAACTTTTGAGCTAGAATGTGATGCTTCAGGATTTGGCATAGGTGCTGTATTATTACAAAAAGGACACCCAATTGCATATTTTAGTGAAAAACTTCATGGTGCCTCTTGTAATTATCCCACCTATGACAAAGAACTCTATGCACTTGTGAGGGCTCTTCAAACTTGGGAACATTATCTTGTTGCCAAGGAGTTTATCATTCATAGTGATCATGAATCACTTAAATATTTGAAGAGTCAACACAAGTTACAAAAGAGGCATGCTAAGTGGTTGGAATTCATTGAACAATTCACTTATGTTATTAAATACAAGAAAGGAAAATCCAATGTAGTGGCTGATGCTTTATCAAGAAAAATTAATCTCTTAGCCACATTGGGAGCTCACATTCTTGGATTTAATAACATCAATAAGTTGTATTCACAAGATCCTGAATTTTCCCATATGTATAAGGAATGTCTTAACAAGTCTTTAGGAGGATTTTATGTGAGAGAGGGGTATCTTTTTAAAGAAGGAAAAATTTGNATCCCTCAAGGATCCCATAGAAAACTCCTTGTTAAAAGAACACATGAGGGTGGTTTAATGGGACATTTTGGGGTAGAAAAGACTCTTGGCATGTTGAAAGAAAAATTCTTTTGGCCTCACATGAGAAGGGATGTACAAAGGCATTGTTTTAAGTGCATCACTTGTTTGGAATCCAAGTCCAAATCAATGCCTCATGGACTTTACACTCCTTTGCATGTTGCATCAACCCCTTGGGAAGAGATAAGTATGGATTTTGTGTTAGGACTTCCCAAAACTTCTAGGGGTTTTGATTCTATCTTTGTGGTGGTAGATAGATTTAGTAAAATGACTCATTTTATACCTTGCCACAGAGTAGATGATGCAAGCAACATTGCAAAGTTATTCTTTAGAGATGTGGTTAAACTTCATGGTCTACCTAAAGTAATAGTTTCGGATAGAGATACAAAATTTCTTAGTCACTTTTGGAGGACCTTATGGTCTAGATTAGGGACTAAGTTGTCTTTTTCTACTACTTGCAATCCTCAAACAGATGGTCAAACTGAAGTAGTCAATAGATCTCTTTCCACTTTACTAAGGGTAGTCCTTAAGGGAAATCACAAGTCTTGGGATGAGTACTTTCCTCATGTTGAGTTTGCCTACAATAGAGTAGTTCATGGAACTACTAAAATGTCTCCTTTTGAGGTTGTATATGGCTTTAACCCTTTAACTCCTATGGATTTAATACCCCTTCCAAATTCTATTGATTTTGTTCATCAAGATGGGGTATCTAAATCTAAGTTTGTCAAAGAATTACATCAAAGGGTTAGAGTTCAAATTCAACAACAAAATGAGAAATATGCCAAGCAACATAATAAAGGCAAAAAGGAGTTGATCTTCAATGAAGGTGATCTAGTTTGGGTTTATCTTAGAAAGGAGAGATTTCCTCAACTAAGAAAATCCAAACTCAATCCTAGAGGAGATGGTCCTTTTAGAGTTTTAAGGAGGATTAATCCTAATGCTTATTGTAACACCCGAGCACTGACGAGGGCGGGGAGTGATCGCCGGTGCAAGAGGCATGGTNCAGGGGGCACGGACAAGGAGCGGCTCCTGGCAGGCTTCGAGTGGAAGGGGCACATGGACAAATCGAACATACACCGAAATGAGAGGAATCTGGAGACTGTATAGGTATGGGACTATACAGTTGAAGGATAGCTTAAAGGAATTGATTTGGCTATCTATATCACCAAAATGCATTTACTTTTATGTAGCCTAACCCATAAGAACTCCATGGTTAAGCGTGCTTAGCCTGGAGAAATTCTGGGATGGGTAACCTTCCAGGAAGTTTTCTCAGAAAGTGTGTGAGTGAGGACAAAGCACACTGGAAAGTCTCGTGGTGATGTGTGGGGGCAGTCAACAATCCCTGTAAGTTGCCGAGGCGTTACAAATGGTATAAGAGCCTAGCCTCTCCCAGTACGGTGTGGTTCGAGAACGAACCAGACGGAAGCTGGTGGGCATGTGACACCCGGGCACTGACGATGGCGGGGAGTGATCGCCGGTGCAAGAGGCATGGTGCAGGGGGCACGGACAAGGAGCGGCTCCTGGCAGGCTCCGAGTGGAAGGGGCACTGCATTTACTTTTCGGTAGCCTAACCCATAAGAACTCCATGGTTAAGCGTGCTTAGCCTGGAGAAATTCTGGGATGGGTGACCTTCCGGGAAGTTTTCTCGGAAAGTGTGTGAGTGAGGACAAAGCACACTGAAAAGTCTCGTGGTGATGTGTGGGGGCAGTCAACAATCCCTGTAAGTTGCCGAGGAGTTACACTTATCAAATTGATCTTCCTCCTGAATATGATGTTCATGCTACTTTCAATGTATATGATCTTAAACCTTTTGCAGGTTATGCAAGTGAAGATGAAGATCCTTTGGATTTGAGGACAAATCCTTCTTAAGAGGGAGGGGATGATACAAGAGGGTCTAGCATCATGACACACATAGGACCTATCACAAGAGGAATGGCCAAAAAGCTTCAAGAAGAATATTCTCCAAAAGGTCAAGTACTCTNTGCTATTTTTGGATGGAACATTGGAGATCAAAGGGATGCTACAAATTTGCCAAAACATGGTGAAGGGTAAAATGGACAATTGCTACATAAGGAGGGGTGTGATTATCAACATAGGGGNTGCATTATGAGACCTCCCTCCATATGTGCAGATTTTTCTTTTGTTAAATTCACGTGTTTAATAAGGGCTTCTAGAAAGCCCCACATTTAGCACATGTATGCTGACATGGCACTNGATCCGTAAATTGTGGATCTAGGCCTTTTCCATGC
>NW_014543556.1:249537-260681 GCF_000741045.1 Vigna radiata var. radiata | reverse complement strand
AGTTCTTCTCCAAGAGTCACCTTCTTAGCTTGATCTCCATTGCAACTTTCTTCCACCCTAGGAAGCCTTCTGAGTTGTGAATCATCTCTCCAAGCTAGCCTCCATCTCTCCTCACCATAAACACTTCCAATCCGCTGCCTCCACTCCAAACTCTCCAGCCAAATCTGTTACAGAATCACCTTCAGATCTACAACTGCTACCGTTACTGTTCCATTGGTTCCAGCTGCCTTTCAAGCTTCATTTCACCTCCAATCTCACAGCACATCTCCAACACATCTCCCTGGATGTATCATCTACAATTCGGATAAACTTTCATAGTATTTTTAAAATAAATACAAATGCTATTTATATGAGAAAAGTTTGTTACTTGAACATTCACATATGTTATCAAATAATTCTCACATTAATGAGGAAACCTTGGATGATGATAAAAAGATAAGATGATAATAAAAGGAGTTGATATTGTGACCGTATATATCATCATTTCCTAGTATATGTTACTAAAAATAAGGAAAATTTATCTTAAAACATCTAGTTTCATACTATATGAAGGGAGCTAAAAAAAAAGTTAATAACTTAATTCTAATACTCATACATATATTGTCTAAACTACTAATATTTGTAGACGTAATTTTATCCCGTTACGCTATGGATGATAAGAAAAAATTTCGTTGTCCCATTACAGATACAGTATCTATAATTGTATCTAAGTTTTGTCTGAGAAAGAATTGTATATGTGTGGAGTGAAGATGAAGTTTAAAGTATATACAAATATGGGTTGTTCTGTTGCATGTGTTGGGTTGGGGAAGAAGACAAAGAAAGCACGCGTAGTAAATCATAGTCATTTATTTTTGAATTTGATGGGTTAGCTGACCTGGCATTGCCTTTCCCATTGTCACTTTCTCCATCTTTGGATTGATTCTTCCTTCATCTCACTCAATTCATAAAATCAAATTCTTCATATATTCTATCTTTTATTCTCCCTTCAATTTACAATTATTAGTATTTCAGTACTCACAGTATTGGACCACTTTCTTTATATTTATCTTTTACTCAACTTTTTCAATACAATCACTAATTAAAAAAATAATTATTTCTTAAAAATTTAGTTAACCACCAACAAATTCTTCATCTAAGGTGAAACTTATTGGTTATGTAAAAGATTTGATACTACTTATAACATGATTTAATGATTGTAAGGTTTATATCTTTTTATATACCACTTAACTTCTTTTTATTATTTTGATCCAATATAGAAATCCCAAGTCATTTAAAATTTAATATATTAGGAATATGTGAATTAATTTGCTTGTATATGGTCCCCTTTTGCATAAAGTAGGAATTCTGACTGTATATATTTCTAACATCTGGCATTTCTCATTCACGCACAACTTTTTCTATGTTGCCATACAAAAAAGAGAAATTATCCTTTCTTAAAGAAAAGGTGCTTATCGCTTTGAGGAGAAGACAAGTATAGATACTTGTCATGAAAAAAAGAAAGACAAAGTATTCATACTCAAAGTGCTTGTCACATAATCTTACAAAATTTTTAACTTTACTGAAATTATTTCTGTACCCAATAATTTTTCTAATGTTCATATTATTGTTATCATAGAATAATATTTATATTTTTTTGTACATATTATACAAGGATATAGTTATTTTACTTCGAAATTAAGATGGTAGAGTCCCTTTCAAGAACCATGTGAACTTATCAATCAAAAAACTATATTGATTTAACAATTATATTTTTCTGATATCTTTTGGAATTATATTGACTTTTTGTGTGTATATAATTTATACAACTATTATCTCCTATTTCAAGCATATAATCATTTAAGAATGGATGGTAAATTATAGGTTAAAAACTCTTTTTGGTCCCAGTTTTGGTTGGGAAAATTCAAAATGGTCCTTGGGTTTATTTTGTGTTCAATTTCGTCCCAAAGAACGAATTTGATGTTCAATTACGTCCTTTTTAGTAACTCCGTTAAAATTCTTAACGGCAACGTGTTCAGATGTGCAACTGCTGAGTGAGGTGTCAGTTTTTTGCTGATTAGGAATCCTTTTCAGTTGGAATCAGAATTTTAGAAGGGCAAAGTGGGCAGAAAGGGGTTTGCCTCGTGAGAGCGCGCCACGTGTCCGCTCCCTTTCCACCCAAAATTAGGATTCAGATTTGGGAAAAAGGGGTTTGCCCCTAGTGTGTCTGCGCAAATCGAAAAATGCTGGAGGCTGCCACGGTGGTTCCCGTTTCTGCTTTTGGGTTTGTTTTCTGCAGGTGCGAGATGCGACGATGATGGAGGTGCGATGGTGATGTCTAGGTTGCGCGTGACGGAGGTCGGGTGGCTTGCATTGGAGAGGATCAAACCTGTGAGGCACGACGGCGCGACGAAAATGGTCGAGGCGAGACCGTGATGGTTGTGTGATTTTGGTTTGCTTGCAGGTGCGAGATACGAAGAAGAAGCTTCAAGGTGGCAGCTTGGTGGTAGCAGCGGCCATGAATGCGCGTTGAAGCTGAGTTGCAGATGTGTTCATGGCGGAGAAGATGAAGATCCCTTTCCACCCAAAATTAGGGTTCAGATTCGGGGAAAAGGGCACACGAAGTGGAATTGGAAAATGCTGGAGGCTGCCACGATGGTTCCCGTTTATGCTTTTGGGTTTGTTTTTTGCAGGTGCGAGATGCGACTGTGATGGAGGTGTGATGGTGATGGAGGTGCGAGGGCGATGGAGGTGCGATGGTGATGGAGGTGTGAGGGCGATGGAGGTGCGATGGTGATGGAGGTGCGAGGGTGATGGATGTGCGAGGTGCGATGGTTGCTGACGGCGTGAGAGGAAGAAGATGATGGACGGTGGTCGGTGGTCGACGGTTGGGGTTTGGGTAATGGTAGAGGAATTAGGGTTTCAGAGGAAGAAGAAAGTCTTTTTTTTCCCACTTTGCCCTTCTAAATTTTTTATTACTCGAATATTCATTAAATTTTTTTATAAAATATCCTAATTCTAACTGAAAAGGAATCCCAGTCAGCAAAAAATTGACACCTCACTCAGCAATTGCACATCTAGATACGTTGCCGTTAAGAATTTTAACGGAGTTACTGAAAAGGACTTAATTGAATATCAAATTCGTTCTTTGGAACGAAATTGAACACAAAATAAACCCAGGGACCATTTCGAATTTTCCCAACCAAAACTGGGACCAAAAAGAGCTTTTAACCTAAATTATATTACTTAAATTGTGATATTTAATAATTTAGAAAGTAAATATTAGATATATTTGTTTTGCTAATCAAATTTTATTTGTGAGACGCATATGATGTAAGTACAATTATGAGTTAAGAATGTGTTGGATTAAGAATATAGCTTAGGTAGGGGATTTGTTTGATGTTGTCATGTAGGGAGAACTATAGTGAGAGTTTAAAATTTTAGATGTAGCAGGTATAATTTACATATTGTAATTTCAATTATCAAATTATACAAATTGAAAAGGCATTTATTTAAAAAATTTAGTAAAATTACTTTGTAATATATTACTATAATTAATTTAATTCTAATTGACCCTTAAAGCTCTTATTTGCAAACAAGTTACAGATATAAAGAGAGAGGGAAAAAAAAGTTTCAATAAAAACTTTTGTTTATAAATAAGCAAAACTAGTTATATTAATAATGCATTTATAGTTCTTAATATCATATTAAGAGGTCATACTGTCTTTGATCAAAATAGTATCATATTAATATCTGATTAAGGAGTAATAATTTCTTTGTTTAAAATAGTACATACTCTTTCTCACAATTCTATAAACAATAATATGGAACTTGTGATAAGATTACTAACCTAATAATTCATGTCAATGTAATAAAACACCAATATGTAAAATTACCTCAGTGAAATATTTTTTCCTCAAATTACATTTTACCAATTTATTTTTTTTTGTTTGATATTTATTTAAAAAGTAGTCTTAAAGGGGAATATCTATTCAGGCTTTCTTTCTTTTTATAATAAATGTTTGTGTCTTATATAGACTTTTTGTTTTTCTTATAACATCTGGTAAAAAAATGTATCAATTTGTCATCATCTAATGTTGGATTAAAATGTTTCCACAATAATGAAATGACATTTTAAAAAGAAACTAATTCTCTCAATTAAAATATGAAAAAAAAACAAAATATTACTATTAAGACCCTTATTTTACATGTACAATCAATTCAGAAAAAAAATAATCACAGATTTTGTTGTGGTTGGTTTAAATATGTAAGAGGAGTGCCAAAAACAGCATCTATTTTGGTACTGAAAACGACATCACGCGTGACATGGATCCTTCCTATCATGTGAAGCAATTTATGCTCATCTCTCAAACATCCTTTCTTCTTAATTTCTCCTCCTAGACTTGTATTTTTTTTTTTTTATAATTGATGGAGTGCATTTATTATTGAGTCAGTGTGTGCTAAAACAAAATAAAAAAAAAAATACATGTAATTTAATAGAGTTAACCATAATGCAGGAAAAAAAAAACACATAATTGGATGAAAGTAAAATGCGATTGTTACCATTTTAAGACTTGAAAGCAACTAGTGCCAACTATGATTTTCTTCTTCGTCTTTCTTAATCAAAAGAATTAACATTTTTTTTTTTTACTTTGTAAACGAGTGTTACTGTTGGTGCAGAAGAATAATTGCTGTTTTTTCTTTACCAAAATTGACATATCACTGATTAAACATTTCAGAGAATGTAAGCTACAAGTAGAATTTTCAACCAAATTATGAAAAGATGAATACTTTGATTTAACTTTTATTATACGAATTTGAGTTAAATATATTTTTTAATCTTTTCATTATTTTGCCATAAAATTAAAATTTATATTTTTATATATTGTTAAACTTTAAAAATAAATAAATATAATTTTTTAAACTTAATTATATTAAATTTATTTAATAGATATCATTAAAATTGTTTTAATGTCAGATAAAAATACATATTTAATACATAAAATATTATATTTATTATTTTTTAAATTTAAAAACCAAAATATACGAAAATTTAAATAAATAAATAAATAAATATCAATATTTCATCAAAACGCATGTTTAACCTTCAAATTCTGAAAAAGAAAACAAGTATTATAATTTGTTTTAGAAAAATAGAAAATATTTGATAGAAAAAGTTAAAAAAGCATTTATTATTATATTCCCTAGTTTCAGCTACTCCTACTACTGGGAGAAAGTGAAAGTGAAGTGCACACTGCAGATGCATTTGCAGAGAACCAGTTAAACCGTATTTAATTTTCACAACCTCCAACTCCAACAACTTACCCATTATTCTTTACTTTCTTCCTCCGTCTTCTTTCTTCTCAAACCCTAGAAACAGCAAAATCCCCTTTTGATGCAAATGGGATCGACCCACCAACTCTAGAGGCGTACCCTTGCAGATTTAGCTCATGCCCACTTCAATTATGGCACCATTTTCCATTTCCCATCACTTCGCCGCCTTCGTCTTCCTCGTCTTCTTCCTCAAAACCCAAGCTTTTGATCCAGTTTCTTCCTTTTCTTTCACAGATTTTGAGAAAGACCCTGAGTTCAAGTCAAGTGTGGAGCTTTACGGCAATGCAAAAGTTATCAATGAGGGTGCTGAAGTCCTTCTTTCTGGGAATGATGGGAGAGTCATGTACAAGAAGCCCATCAAGCTTCTCCTTGGTGGAGCCAGGGAATTGGTCTCATTTTCAACCTACGTTGGGTTTTCAATGTCCTTGGATAGTGGGAATGGTAGCTTGGCTTTTGTTATGGTTCCAAGTGGTGTTGAAGGTGAGGTTTTTCGTAATAGTTCATATGGGTTTTCTTTTGGATTGAAGGAAAAGGATTTTAAGATTGTTGGTGTTCAGTTTAGTGTAGAGGGTAGGAATGGGAGTTCTGGTAGTTGTATTGTGTCCATTAATGTTGGTAGTTCTGTTCCTGTTAAGACAATCAATGCCTCATCTGCCATTATGGGTCTAAAAAGTGAAGGGAAACTGCATGCATGGATTGATTATGAAGCGAGTTCAAAGCGGCTAGAAGTTAGATTGAATCACTACGGTCAATCAAGGCCATCTGATCCATTGCTTTGGCATTCAATTGACTTGTCGAATGTTTGGGGTACTGAAGAGATGTATGCAGGATTTAGTACACTGAAAGGGAACATTTCTCAAGCATCCTTTCTCTATTCATGGAGCTTTATTGTGAGGCACTTTCCACACTGGATGCATTCTGAGCCTCTGGATCCAGAGGTCCTTTCTAAGAACGCAGAAACTCCTGCAGTGAAATCTAGGAGTGATTGCCTTTTGAGGGTTCTTGCTGCAATGATATTTGGTGCTGGATGTGGGGCATTGACTGCATTCATTGTGCTGTATTTGTGGACCATCTTTGGTAATAAACGACCAGTGGTGCCGGAGGAGTATGCAATGCAGCCTGTAGATTTTGAGTACAAGAAAGTGGACATTGTTGTAGATAAAACCATCAAAGATGCTAAGGAGTAGATCTACAGGAGGGATGTAGTTGGATGCTTGCATTGTAAATCACTGTTTCTTCTATTCAGGTTTTGCTTTGTTGTAGTTTGATAAAAGAAAAACTATTTTATTTACTTGTGTTATTATCTATTTTTGAGCAAATTGAGATCCAGATCTAACTCTGTATTAAGGATTATTTGTCTTCCTTTTTTTTTCCCTGAATCGTGATCAAATGTCCAAATCTATCTTACTAGTTTATAATACGATGTTGACACAGATTTTATTGACTGAAGATGAGAAATAACCATAATCAGTCTGAATATTGAAATATTGGTTGGCTATTAATAAAAGTGGGATATCTGCTTGATACTTGTTTACTGTAGCAAATTAAAGTAAGAGAATTAGTATAATGTCTATACATAGTTAATGAAGGCTGATAGTGTGTGGATATATCATATATACCAATACCTTTGTTGTTGGTTTTCACAGTGATGGAAATGGAATTTTTTATTTGAAAATATTTTTTTGTAAAGTTGAATTCTTCTGTAACCCCTCCCTTTTATCTTTATTCAACATATTGTTTCCCATTTTCTATGATGAGATTAAACGTAAGAAAAAAGGAAATAAACTCTGAGGAGTGAGGAGCACAGCTTCCATATAAGGGAAAACATGGAAGGAAAGTAGAACGTTCAGAATTGGATCAATTCTTCATTTCATTTCAGGTGTTTCTCATTTGACGGAAACTTTGTATCCCCTTTTATTTATATCTTGTGTGAAACCAATTTTTAGAGGTAGCAGAAACTTGTAGCAGTATCATTGACAATTTTACAGGTAGTTTGATTTGTTTGTGCACTCTGCAGCCTTTCATTCATATTCAAGCAGTTAATGCTACGTAGGTCGGTTGGTATATACTTTTTAGGCATCTATTCTGTGGCTCTCTCTGCATTCAGCCCAAAATGTTTCTGCAATAAAAGGATCAAGCACCTGATCTGCTAATACAGTAGATACTTGTATTAATGACTTCAAATTTATCTAGTTTAGTTATGGAATATCCTGGTACTTAAAAATGGTTCGGTAAATACTTGAGAGCTTTATAGTGCTTCAGAATAATTGAGTTTTCTTGTAATGACACTCTTATTAAAGTATGTTAAGTCATACTATTTTTTGTGTAGTAGTGATCATGGACAGAGTAACAACTTGTTCTTTTTTTTTTTTTTATTTGCTATTATTTACCATGAATGTTTTTGTTTTTCATGATTCGATCTCATTGGATAATTGCAGACAATAGTAACCTAACCTTGTCCTGGCTCTTATCCTTTGGTAAATTAACGACATTGGAAATAGCTTTTCAAGTGGCTGCAATGATGAATATAATGTCTACAAGCTGAAGCTTACAAAGCCGGAAGTAAAGTTGTTTTAAATATTGTAGTTTCCTATTCCTCTGTGAACCATTTGTATTTGTAGTACATTCATAGATAATGGAATTGTCTTCATAGATGTGTAGTTCGCTTATGATTTCTCAAGTAATCTGATCGACATGTGACATTACCTGCGTAATATTGTGGTATGAGTATACAATGCTTTAACTTTTCTTAATCTAGTAGTGCTACACATAAGTAATTTCTGATAGATTATACATCAATGATTGTGTCCTTTGCATGCATTTCGTGATGACTATTACATTTTGTAAGCGAGAAGTTTCTATAGCCATCATTGTTTTCTTTTTATTTGAAACAGAGAAAGAAGAATGTCAATTATATTCTCTAGAAAAAAATAAAAAAACTGCGCAGCGTTTGAATAAGATAAAATTTGGTGTTATTATTGCCCCATGTAATTAGTTGCTGATTAGTCATTGCTTAGATGATGGCAATTGATGCTTCAGATTATTTAGCATGAAACAGTTCATTGCTCAGTCAAGGGGCATATTCACGGACTAATTACATTTTTCCTTTATTTTGTCCCATTAGACATTTTTTATTTATGGTTTGTAGCGGGTTACGCCATTGATCAAACCCATGCTCTACAAATCACAAGGTAAACAACCCTAATTTCAATGAAAGTTGTATCGTATAAACTGATTGGTCTACACTATTCGATCAATTAACCACATAAAAAATCAATTCTGAAAATTCTAAAAACCGATGTTAACCTAACGGTCACTAACCAACTTGAGAACCTTTTGGGACCCTGCACATCAAATATTGGGTTAATCTTAATCAAAGGCCAATTTCAAAACCTATAAATATAGAACTAAGGCTGCACATCAAAGATTGGGCTAATCTTAATCAAAGGCCAATTTTAAAACTTATAAATATAAAAGTAAGGTAAGGAGGTAAGTGATTGTATTTATTGGACATTTAAGATTTAATTATTAGGGTTAAATATGTTTTTAGTTCCTGTACTTTGGGGCGATTTTGGTTTTAGTCATTTTTCAAACTATAGTATAATTTAGTCCTTCAACTTTAAAAAACTCTGGTTTTAGTCCTTTTTACCAAATTTTTTTAACTTTATTTTTTGTTTCAAGCACGTTTCATTGTAGCATTTGGATTGTTTACACTGTTTGACACATTTTTGCTTCAATGTTAACTGAGAAGCGCGTTTGAAACAACAAATAAAGTTAAAAAAAATTGGTAAAAAGGACTAAAACCAGAGTTTTCTAAAGTTGAAGGACTAAATTGTACCATAGTTTGAAAGAGAGACTAAAACCAAAATCACTCCAAAGTATAGGGACTAAAAATATATTTAACCCTAATTATTATAATTGATCGGTAACTGAAAAGTGACTTTAGTGTCATAGTGCCTTTGAGAAGTACTCACACTACTTGGACTTGGACTTTACAGAAGAAGATTTGACAAGATATTGGAAGAAGAGAGATAAACTCAGATAAGTAGGGATGACAACTGGTCGGGTACGGATAGTGTCTATCCGCAACCCGACCTACTGGATAAAATTGTACCCGCTATCTGCCCCGCTATCCGCTGGATACCCACCTTAAAAAAACTTGCAGATTTTTTCAACCCGCGGGCAACCTGTGAATATTTAAAAAAAAAAAAAATATTTTTTAAGTTTTTAAATGAAAAAATCCAAATTAAATTGGAAAAAGAAAATGTAAATAATATTTAAAACATATATCAAGTAAAGTTAATGGATTAGTAGATAAAAGTTAAAACTTAAATTCAAACTAATACAAATTAATAGTAAAAATAATTTAAATTAATACAAATTAATTCAAATCAGTACAAATTAAAACTTAAATTCAAATAATTGTTCTAAAAATTACACTGCAAGATTTATGTTTGTTCTTCTACATTTTTATTTTGACCGTTTAATTCCTGAAAGAAATAAATACAAATAAAGTCATACTATTAATAAAATTAGATTAAATATTATAATGAGACTCAAGTAATAAAATCTGTAGGAGAAAATGTATCTGTATTGTGCTCTAATGGTCCTGTCGGAGTTCTTATCCTATAAAATACAAGAATTACTATAGAAGCAGCATTGCATAAAACATATTGAGTTTTTGTTGAGAAATTAAATTAGTAGATAATTTAGGGACATGAACGACACTCCTTAAAATTATGAATAGGTTTACTTAGACCTCTCCTTCTTAAAATATAAAATATAAAGAAGGTTTAAACCTTTTTTTGGTCCCTAAGTTATGAGTGGTGTTACCAATAAAGGAGTATTGGTAAAACCTGAAGACAAGTTTTGATGATGCTGCAGAATTGTATTTTTTGTCTATAATAGGAGAATATTTAAAAGCAACTTGTAGTATCTTGAATGTAGTAGGAAAATANTTAACATTGTAAATTCTACTGATATAATCGATTATGGGCATGCTATAATCGATTATCATATGCTTTTGAACTACAATAATCGATTATCATGAAGCAATAATCGATTATCACAAGTCTNACTTGAATAATCGATTATCACTTATAATAATCGATTATCTCTTTTCAAATTTTCTATAACAGACTTGAATAATCGATTATCACTTACAATAATCGATTATTCATGGCAGTTGTGAGCTGACCTTTGGCATTCAGCGTATTTGGCTATTTAAACCACTTTTGAAATCATCAGAACTAACAATTTTAGTAAACTNAGAAAAAGCCAGAACACTGAGTTGTCAGAGGAACGTTCTTGAGAAAGCTTTTTTTGTTTACTGTGTTCGCTTGCCTGATCTTGTGGAAGGAGAGGCTTTCGTATCTTGTACTGATACCAGAAGTGGACTCTCTTCAAGTTGGCAGAGCTGTCTACCTGATCTTGTGTAAAGAGAAGCACGTGAATCGTGTGTCGATTGCCGGTGCAGGTTCTCTTCAAGTTGGTAGAATCTTTTCTTTCATTCTATTCCTGTTTGTTACTTTGTAATCTGTTAAACAAATTTTTTAGTGAAACTGTTAATCACTCTTTGTAGTGATTAACGACTGGACGTAGATTCTGTTGAATCGAACCAGTATAAAAATCTCTGTGTGATTTTCTTTTGCCCTATACTCTTTTTATTATTAACGTACGTTATCTGTTTGATAAATTTTCTGAAAGAAAATCGTTTAACTTAAAAAGGCGAAATTGTTTCAACTGTGACTTGTTACGCTATACGCTCTCTGTATTTCAATCCGCTGCGCTAAACTCTTTCGAAAATTACTCCCTTCGATACCGACAATTGGTAT
>NW_014543556.1:247326-249207 GCF_000741045.1 Vigna radiata var. radiata | reverse complement strand
AAAGCTCGTAATATTATTTCATCTGCTGTTGTGCTTGATGAATTTTATAGAATCTCTGTGTGTAAGACAGCACAGGAAATGTGGGACGTTCTGAGAGTTACACATGAAGGTACTGAGGATGTGAAACGGGCAAGGAAGAACACTCTCATTCAAGAATATGAGATGTTCAGAATGCAACCTGGAGAATCAATCTCGGATGTTCAAAAGCGGTTCACTCACATAGTGAATCACTTGACAGGTTTGGGTAAGATGTTTGATACTGATGAATTAAACGTTAAAGTTCTTAAATCATTGGACAGGTCTTGGCAACCAAAGGTAACTGCTATCTCAGAGTCCCAGAATCTTTCTCAGATGATAATGCCGATCTTATTTGGAAAACTTCGTGAGCACGAACTTGACTTGAGAAGACTCACTGCTGAAGAGGANCAAGGCAAGAGAAAAACTCTAGCGTTCAAGTCTGAGATATCCAAAGGGAAAAACTCCAAGAAAATAGAAGAAGATGATTCTGATGATGAAGAGAATATGAGTTTGATGATCAAGAAGTTTGCAAAATTCATGAAAGCAAAGGGAAAAGAAAAATTTCACAAGGAAAGGAAAGAGAATCAAGAGTCTCCATCAAATATAAAATGCTTCGGATGTGGAGAAAGAGGGCATGTAAAGTCCGAATGCCCAAGGAACAAGAAAAATGATGACAAGAAGGAAAGGAGATTTCAGAAGAAAAAGAAAGCATATATAGCTTGGGAGGATAATGACTCAAGCTCAACAAGTTCGAGTGACACAGAAGAAGAAGCAAACCTATGTCTTATGGCAGACTCAGAAGAAACTGGAAGTCAAGTAAGTGATTCTAGTTTTGAATCCAGTGAATTAGATTTACAAAAGGCATTTTTTGAATTGATGAATGAATCTGAAAAACTTGATANTGCTCATAAAAAATTAAAAAAGGAACATAATGAATTAAAAATAAAATATGACAAATTGCTTGATGATGAAGTTGTGTTGAGAAACAAAGTCAGTACTTTAGAAGATAAATTAACCGACTCAAATGCTACTGTTAAACCTGTTGAATGCTTATCATGCAAGAGCCATATGTTTGATATTGATATACTTGAAAATTTGCTTGCTAAGGCAACTAACAGAAATTCACATGCTAAAACAACCTTTAGTAAAAGAAATATTAACATACATAAAAATAATAAAACAAAAGTAAAAAGAACTCAAAAAATTTGGGTTGTTAAAGGAACTTCAATTAAAAATAAAATTAGCAATGTATGTTGTTTTTACTGTATGAAGCATGGTCACACTTCAAACAAGTGTAATATTAAACATGTTGGTGTGCCTAGTGGAAAATATATTTGGATTAAAGTTGTGAAATGAAATAATCTTGTTAAGAACTAACCCCAAGGACCCATATTTAGATTGGGGACCTAAAGTTTCTGTTAACTTGTTTTGTAGGAAAAATCAAAGTCAAAAGGGTCATTATGGTATCTTGACAGTGGATGCTCAAGACATAGGACAGGTGACAAAAGAAGATTTATTTCTTTTGAGAAGAAAAAGCAAGGATTTGTGACTTACGGGGATAACAACAAAGGAAGAATCATGGGTANCGGAGACATTGGAGGAGGAAATACCTTAACTATAAAAGGCGTACTATATGTTGAAGGTCTCAAGCATAACCTTCTAAGCATAAGCCAACTGTGTGACAAAGGTCTCAAGGTAACCTTTGAAAGTGATAAATGCATTGTATACTTTAAAAATTCTGATGATATTGCTTTGCANGGTGTTAGGCATAATAACATATATTTGATTGACATTGATAGTGCATCTAGTCATAGCATAACATGTTTAGTTGCTAAAGAGGAAAATCCTTGGCTATGGCATAAA
>NW_014543556.1:244862-246856 GCF_000741045.1 Vigna radiata var. radiata | reverse complement strand
TTGTGTGAAGAGTTTGCAAAAATAATGCAAGGAGAATTTGAAATGTCTATGATGGGTGAATTGAATTTTTTCTTAGGACTACAAATAAAACAAATGGAAAATGGAACTTTTATATCTCAAACTAAGTATTGTAGAGAAATTCTTAGAAAATTTGGAATGGATAACTGCAAGGAAGCTAGTACACCCATGGGCACCTCTTGTTATTTNGATAAAGATGAAAATGGGAAAGAAGTAAATGAAACCATGTTTAGAGGCATGATAGGATCTTTGCTATACTTGACTGCTAGTAGACCAGACATCATGCAGAGTGTATGTGTATGTGCTAGATATCAAGNCAAACCNAANGAATCACATTTAACTGCAGTAAAAAGAGTCCTAAAATATCTTAAGGGAACTACTTCTTTTGGACTTTGGTATCCCTCTGATGCTTCACCTAGTTTAATAGGATATTCTGATACGGATTATGGTGGCTGTAAAATAGATAGAAAAAGTACTAGTGGTACTTCTCATTTCTTAGGATGTTCTTTAGTGTCTTGGCACTCAAAGAAACAAGCATGTGTAGCNCTGTCTACCACAGAAGCTGAATATATTGCAGCTGGGAACTGTTGTGCTCAAATTTTATGGATGAAACAACAACTTGAGGACTTTGATATTTTCCTTGACAATATTCCTCTAAAATGTGATAACACCAGTGCTATAAATTTGACTAAAAATCCCATAATGCATTCAAGGTCTAAGCACATAGAAATTAGACATCACTTCTTAAGAGACCATGTTCAAAAGGGGGATTGTCAAATTGAATATGTAGATACTCTACATCAGTTAGCTGACATTTTTACCAAAGCTTTACCTAAAGATAGATTTTTTGANCTTAGAAGAGAATTAGGAGTTTTAGACATGTCCTAGGATCAAAATCCATGCAAAAAAATTTTGCATTTTTCGTAAGTCTATTGAATCATAATCGATTATCAATAATGTATAATCGATTATTTAGTCTTAAAATGCATTCTGGAAATCTTTGAGCAGATAATCGATTATCATCATGCATAATCGATTATCATATAATTCTGGGCAAAAATAAATGAACTGATAATCGATTATCTCGAGCCATAATCGATTATCACGCAAACAGATTCAAAAAAAAAGAGTCGTTGGAGCGTCTCATAACGGCTATAAACGGCCATAAACGGCTAGTTTTTCCATTTCTCTTATAAATGGGCCCCCATAATCGATTATTAGACATCTCTTTGCTACCCATTGCTGCTAAAATCAAATCTAGAGCTCAAAATTTTTTTTCTTCTTTCACAAACCTTCATCCTTTTCATGGCTGAACCAAGGAGGTATCGTCGCAAGACAGTTGGGGCTCCTTCTTCCTCTCAACCACGACTTGCNAATATAAATGGATGGATCTCAGATCAAGAGAAACATGAAGACTTCATCAACTCCTGGCAAGAAAGGAAAATCATGGCGGTAAAGTATATCCGTCTTGATTTCTTTCGCTTTTATGGTTTTCAATTCCCAAATACTTTTGCTGAGCAGGGGTTAGCACATTTCGTAGAACAAAAAGGAAATATTTATCTCGATCTCTTAAGAGTTTTCTATTTCAACTTGCGCTATCGAGATGGGATAATTTCTACCAAGGTCAAGGGAGTCCGCATCATTTTAGATGATGACGTTTGGACAAATGTTGCTCAACTCCCTATCTGGGATGATGCTGTCAAAGTCCATTTAGGACTTGAAGACTTTAACAGGATGCTCACTTTTCAATCCTTTCTGCGACATCCTGAGAGGCAAACAAGTAGAAGACTATTACTGGTTGGAGGTTTCAAAGTTGAAGAGAGGATGATCCATTACTTGATTGTCTGGATTCTCTGTCCTAGAGCAACCAACCNTGCTCAATGCTCTGAGCAGGATTTACTTCTCCTGTATGGGATTTTAAATCACATACACATCGATTGGCCTGCTCTCATTGCTGACACCATGGTAAAAGCCAA
>NW_014543556.1:229556-241273 GCF_000741045.1 Vigna radiata var. radiata | reverse complement strand
TTCATTACCAGGGGTCGTGTTCTCATTCACAAAGATGATGACCATCCTGATAATGATGAAGACGATGATATGGATACTCATATGGCTGACCCAGTCAATGCTGCTGCTCCATCTGATGCTGGACCCTCTAACATACCCTCTTCTTCCTCAATTTCTATGGAATTTGCAAGATTATCTAAACAGATAGAGGATATGTCTCTAGCCCAGAAAAATCATTTTGATGACATTCATGAGTGGCAAAAATCTATGGATGAGTATCTTGTTGATCANTTTCTTGAGCTTGATGTTCGCATCCATAACATTGAGTCTCATCTTAAAATTCCACCCACTGAACGTTCTCCTAGTCCTGAATTNTAGAGTTGTTTTAGGAATCTAAGTTAAATAGCTGCTGATTGTAATTTTAGCCTTAGTCTTTATGCATTTTGATGCCCTTATCTTCATGTACTTTTCTTTATCCTTAATATAATGAGCTTATTTTGAACATTTTATGCCTTTGTTGAGGGGGAGCTCATTTTTAGGGGGAGTTTTCTTTCCTTTACTATTTTTGTTTCTGATCAAAAAAGGGGGAGAAAAAAATTTGAACAGGTACTGCTAACCTTGTTGCTGTTCTCAGTTTGTATGCATTGCAGGTTAAACTAAGTTGCTCTTAAAAGAATTTTTGATCATCATCAAAAAGGGGGAGATTGTTACCAATAAAGGAGTATTGGTAAAACCTGAAGACAAGTTTTGATGATGCTGCAGAATTGTAAATTTTTGTTTGTAATAGGAGAATATTTAAAAGCAACTTGTAGTATCTTGAATGTAGTAGGAAAATACTTAACATTGTAAATTCTACTGATATAATCGATTATGGGCATGCTATAATCGATTATCATATGCTTTTGAACTACAATAATCGATTATCATGAAGCAATAATCGATTATCACAAGTCTTACTTGAATAATCGATTATCACTTATAATAATCGATTATCTCTTTTCAAATTTTCTATAACAGACTTGAATAATCGATTATCACTTACAATAATCGATTATTCATGGCAGTTGTGAGCTGACCTTTGGCATTCAGCGTATTTGGCTATTTAAACCACTTTTGAAATCATCAGAACTAACAATTTTAGTAAACTNAGAAAAAGCCAGAACACTGAGTTGTCAGAGGAACGTTCTTGAGAAAGCTTTTTTTGTTTACTGTGTTCGCTTGCCTGATCTTGTGGAAGGAGAGGCTTTCGTATCTTGTACTGATACCAGAAGTGGACTCTCTTCAAGTTGGCAGAGCTGTCTACCTGATCTTGTGTAAAGAGAAGCACGTGAATCGTGTGTCGATTGCCGGTGCAGGTTCTCTTCAAGTTGGTAGAATCTTTTCTTTCATTCTATTCCTGTTTGTTACTTTGTAATCTGTTAAACAAATTTTTTAGTGAAACTGTTAATCACTCTTTGTAGTGATTAACGACTGGACGTAGATTCTGTTGAATCGAACCAGTATAAAAATCTCTGTGTGATTTTCTTTTGCCCTATACTCTTTTCATTATTAACGTACGTTATCTGTTTGATAAATTTTCTGAAAGAAAATCGTTTAACTTAAAAAGGCGAAATTGTTTCAAATGTGACTTGTTACGCTATACGCTCTCTGTATTTCAATCCGCTGCGCTAAACTCTTTCGAAAATTACTCCCTCCGATACCGACAAGTGGATGTTCAGTTTAGTCTCCGCTTTTAAAAATGTAAACCTTTGATTCCTAAGTTATAAAAAATGTATCAAATGAGTCCTTTTTTGATGTTCATGGTCAAAGTACAAAGAGCAATCTAAAGTGCTGTTATTATTAAGAAACAAATCAGAACATTCTAAATATGTAGCAGTTGTTAATAAACAACCAAAAACAGTATTTCAAGTCAATAAAAAACTCATCTGATACATATTTTATAACTTAAGAACCAAAGATTTACATTTCTAAAAACGGGGACTAAACTGAACTTCTGCTTATAACTTAGGGACCAAAAACAGGTTTAAACCTATAAAGAATACGTAGAGAAGTATTTAGATAGTGGACTTGTATGTTCAGTAACTCCAACAGAGTCTAGTAGCAAATAGTGTGAAAAATGAGTATCTAAAAGCATTAGGACCAAAACAAAAAATTAGTGATCCATTTAATAAGTATTCCATTCTAGAATTCCAGAATTCATTATCTCAGTCATACAGGTGGATTATGCAGTAATAAAATCTGCAATAGTGATCAAAGTGGCATAGCAATGAAAGCAATAGTGATTAAAGTGGCATAGTAATGAAAACTATATAGGAGTGGACAAATAAAACTGAACTGCACTGTATTGAACTAAAAACTAATTTGTCTAAACTGAACTGTAAAACAGTCTGAACTGAACTATTTTTTATTTTATCAAACTAAACTGAATTAAACTATACTAAATTGTACTAAATTACCATATATATAAACTGAACTGAACTACTAATTGTACAAATTTTAAACTGAATTGTACTAGTTTTTTAACTGAATAGTATAATAATACATGTTCTTTTTAATTGAAATTTATTTTATTTTATTCATAAGTGTCTTACAATTTTTTTTATTTGATATTATTATTTTCTATTTTATTTATATTTCTTTTATTATTATATGTGTATGAAAATTATTTTACTTTTTATTTATTTATTTATATTTATTTATTTATATTTATTTTGTCATGAATATTATTTTACTTTTATATTTATTTTTTTTTTATTTTTTTATTTATATTTTTTTTGTTTTATTTGTGTATATAATTTATTTTATCTTTTATATACTTATTTTATTTTAAAATAATTTTTTATTTATATTTATTTTGTTGCCTTATAAAATTGTTTTATTAATAAATTATTTATTATTAATATTTTATTATGTAAAAATTAAATAATATTTATTAATTATTATAATATAATAAAAGATGATACTAGAAAAGTTACTCTTAAGAAACATTTGTTAATTTTTTTGTCATTTGGTATTTTTATAATATTAATTATTTTTGCTATATTACTATTCTTTTTATGACATTTCATTATATAGTCATTTAATAAACTTTAACGTTAAAAAATATATTTTAATTTTAGTATGTGAAATACTATCATTTAAAAATAATAATATTGATATTTATTTTAAGATAAGGTGATTTTTAAAATAAATAGTTATTTTAGTGTGTGCGCTTACATACACTTTAATATCATTAAAAGGTTTTTTAACATATTTTTACATATTTAATAATATGTTAAAGAATATAATATATTTAAAGTATTATTTTTTTATATAGTCTTTTTTTTTTCTTTTATGATTTCTATCACTTAATCATTTAATAAAATTAAATTTTAAAAAAATATATTTTACTTTTATTACTTAAAATAATATTATTTAAAAAGTAATGTATGTTTATTGATAAAAAAAATATAAAAATTTGTGATAAAAAAATTTTGTCATAAAAAATTAATTATTAATGAACAATTTCTTTTATTAATATTTTATTATTAAATAACATTTGCTTGATAAGATGAAGCAGTTGAACTAGGACTAGAGAAGAGGAAAGAATAGATACAGTTATCACATTTAACTGAACCGAAACCGTTATAAGTTCAGTTTAAACTGAACCATAAAATAGTATACTAAACTTTTCGTAAAAGTGGATCAGATTTTTTTAGTATAATATAGTATAGTTAACTATAGTACAATGCACTTAAGTTATTTTTGTCCAGCCCTAACTATAATACGATGTTCAAGGAAAGGCAACGATGAAAACTGCGTTCTAAAGTTAATAGACACACTCAGACTCCAAAAGATAAAGAACTCTTAATACCATCGTGAATCTAGAAACAATAATATATTTCTTCTACATTTTAATAATGGAATCATTAGTTCAATTACTTAAATCTATTGTTTATTTTAGGAAAACTAAAAAACTAATTCTAAAGAAACAAATTCCTGCAATTATAGGATTAATATTAAATATGTAATCCTAGTTTTAATAAGGTTTAATATTCAATTTTGTCCATACTTTGGTTCAAAAATCTCAATTTTGTCCCTCTTTATAAAATTGTTTTTAATTGGTCCTAACTTTTAAAATGTTGGGTCAGATTAGTCCTTTCCATTAACTATAAGAAAACGAAGTTAACGAGGTGATGATATGGCACAACTTAATGGTTAAGTGTCAAATATGTTTAATGTTTTAAATGTTATAGATTATTTAAGCATATTTCATGTACTAAGCATTTAACACAGGTTTGTTTTTTTTATTAACATATCATTGATATAACATTTAACAAAACTTTATTTTAGATGATTTATAATGTTACACTCATTTTCATCAAACACTGTTTGTAATCTATATAACATCTTATGCATACTTATGATAGATGATTTGCTTATGTTGTTCGACACTAATTTTAACAAGCATATATTTTAGACGTTTTAATCAATAAACATTATTGTTTGTTAAACTTCAAAACAAGAGGTGTTAGATTGTCTTGTCTCTTTAAACAATCTTATCTTAACAAAGTCTATTTGGCTTAACCTTCAGCTTACATTGACTCTTCTCGATGTTCATCAATTTCTAATTCATTTTTATCTTCAACCAAGACCAATTTGTCTTGACCTTCGGTCATGGCCAATTTTTCTCAACCTTTAACTAAGGCTATTAGTTTCAATCTTTGACTATGGCTGATGAGTGCACATTTATGTCCACATTTATGTAATAAAATTTAAAATTTTGACGAGATTCATGTGCTTAAATGATTGATTTATAGTGAATTTGTGATGATTAGATTTATTGGGTTTGGAAATTAAAGAGTCGTAAAAAAGTTATTTTTAGCACATAAATTATTCTTGGATGTTATAATATTTGTTTATGCAGTTGAAATTAGAGTTTAATTGATGTAAAAGCATGGAAATAAGTGGCCCAAATTGCAAAATAGGCTCAAAATCAGATTTTGTTTGGAAAAGAATATACAAATGGTCCAAACAGATAGTCTTTGCTACTACATCTCCCAAAATTTTCCTATATGCACCCTTCTTTTCTTAACTAGGCCCAACAATAAAATTTTATCTTTGCACTCCCTAAATTTTCCTACACACACCCCTCCTAACTAGACTCAATCAGATTATGCCATCTGAAAATACATCACACACAATCATCCAACCACATGATTCCACCTCATTATCTCTACCACATCAGCTACCACATCAATGTCATCTTCTACCTTCAAAAACCCTAACTTCCCTCAAGAGTAAAATCCTAGCTGCTGCCACCAAACCCTAGTAGCCGCACTGCCAATACCATGTCGCACCGCCACCAAAACCCTAATTCACCATGTTAAGTTGTTAAGTTTTTGTTTTGTATATGTTATCACGTACTCATAAGGTTCCCTGTTTACAGGATTGAATTGGTCTTAGGTTGTTACGTTGTTGTTTTTTGTGTGCATATTTATTGCCTTGTAGTATGGCACTTTCAGCTTCGCAGTTTATTATAAAGGCTTATATAAGTCACCATTGTTTATTGAATAAGACATTCTCTCGTTGCATCATTTCGTGTCTTGTATACTCTGAGTTTTTACAATTGGTATCAAAGCTCTGTAAGGGGCCCGGTTGATGGGGAAGTGCATACCTAGAGAGAATATACTAGATGACATACAAGAGAATGGACAGAAAAATAAAAGAAGAAAAGATTAGAGAAGAGGAAACTTATGACTCGTAGACAGGCCACTTGAGAGAGGACTCCAAGATAAGTGTCGAGGAAGGACCACCACTTGATTTGCTCAAGATAAGGTGTTCCCAAAATGGACTAAGAGACAATAGACTATCTCTAAGAAGAATGCAAGATTGCAATTCAACTCAAATTTCATTCAATTCAAAGGTGTGTGTATAAAGGAGACTCCTTAGGCTTCTTATATAGCTTTTGGAGTGAGTTTGGATGGTAGTTTCAATAGATGTGGGACTTGAATGCCTAAGGTCTGACCAACAACGTCCCTAGGTGTTTCTTAGTCTCACATTGCTTAACTCTTTCATTCCAAAAGGGTTCATAAGCTTCCTAGCACTCCTAGAGTTCAAAAACGAAACTAGCTAAGATTACTTGCAGTACAAGCTACGAAAATCTATTTACTCTTCTTTTCTTTTTAAGTTCAAGCCATGTGAAGTCCCACATTTCTTGTACTAAAATAAAAGGAAGAGTTTAAAAACGTTTCTTCACTAGAAATAACGAAAAGAAAACAAGAGAGGCAAATACAAGCCCATGAAACCTATACTACTTTTTTTTATGCTCTTTTTTCACTTTGAAAACTCTTCATTGTTGCCCCATCTATGATCATATCATGCCCCCCAGGTTGGAGAGGATTCGATCTCGAATCTTGAAAAAACCTACAACAAAGAGAGATTAATGACTTATTTGTTTATAATCCAAAGGAAACTCCTCCTGGATCAAATGTTAACTTGCAAAAACCATCAAAAATTTTGTGAATAAATTGATGGTTACCAAACAATGTACATAGAAAAGGAATAATGAAAGAATGGGTCTTTGAAATTTGATTTATTTGCTTAGGGAAAACTAAAAATCATTTTTTTTGAAAAACTTTTATTTTTGGCTTGAGTTAAGTGTAAAAAAGAATACATTAACTCAAGATGTGGGATGGAAATGGTGTCTGAAGAATGGTAAAAAGAGATGAGAAAGGTGCGATATTTTCACAAAAGCTTTTAGAAAAAAAAGAAAGCTTAATAATTGGAGAAAAGTGGAAGGATGAAAAAACTCCCCTATCATGGCTTGAATCCTGTAGAAAGATGGGAGTGGAAGGTGCCTGTAATGACACTTCCTTTGTGACTAGGACGTTTGCCTTCTCCTTTTCTCTCACAGTTTCTTCTTTTTCTTTTGTTGCTTTCTCCTCTTTGTCTTTCCTCTCATTTTCTTCTTTTTCTCTCTCCTCTCTATCTTTCCTTTCTTTTGTTTCTCTGTCCTCTTTTCTATCTTGAAGGACCTCTTTACGAAAATGAGACAATTAAGTTTGACCTTCTCCTTTTCTCCACCTCTCTTAGACTTCATGATGAGGTGGTCCTCGTGTATTTCCTTTGGAGTTAGAGGTTTCAAGATGACTGATAACGATTGAAAAACAATTATTTTCATATATCATTTTAGACCAAATTACACACTTTAAGGCGTAGAATGAGCTTAGTGTTAGAATCGGCTGCAGCGGAATTGTTAGCGTGGAATAACAAACCAAGAGGGTTTTTAAAACAAACGCGTGCCTTTTAATTTCTACTCAATTAAACTTACTACGCAAATAATAGATATAAATAAAAGAGTAAGGTTGAGAGAAATTTGCACAGATAATTTTATCCTGGTTCGGATCACACGGATCCTACGTCCAATCGCTTATCTCAAACAAGATAAACCCTTTTCACTATCACAAAACAATTACAAATATTAATCACAGAGAAAAACAATTTGTACGAGTTTAGAAATACCACCTCTTTTGAAACCACAAGAGATGAACTTACACCTCCTTTGAATCTTCACAAAGGATGACCACCTCCTCCGAATACTTNGCGAAGGATGAAACACCTCCTCCGAATACTTCACGAAGGATGATCCTCTTCCAAACACCTCCTCAGACGCACCAAGGATGAACCANCTATTCCTCCGTCACCGTAGTTGCTATGTACCAGCACCACAGACAAGAGTTTCCTTAACTGAGCAAGAGCACACACTTCTCAAAGAGTTATGAGTGTTTTAGCGCAAGGGAAGAGTTGCTGTTGATGGATAAAGAGAGCCTATATATAGACTCAAGCAAATACTCTTCCATTCTTCGAAACTGNCTATTTAACGCATTTAATCGATTAATATTAGTGTTAATCGATTAAAATGAGTACAACGGCTAGTTTTCAAAAGTAGAAAACTCCAACAGTCACTTTTAATCGATTAAAATGAGTTTTAATCGATTAAAATGAGTTTTAATAGATTAAAATGAATTTTAATCTATTAAAACAAAAAAAGTTGAGTTTTCAGCTTTTACTTGTTTTAATCAATTAATACTAGTTTTAATCGATTAAAACAGTGCGATTTTGACTCAAAACATCAATTACAATGTATGAAAGTACATGGAATCAAAACCAATGAAAATCTAAGTCCTAAAGAATAACCTACAATTATTACAAAAGCTTTTTATAACAAAAATAAGTTTTCAAAGGATCTTCATTAATCTTGATATATCTTGACTTGATTTGGGCATCATCAAAACTTCATCTTCATCATTTTGCTAACACTTAGAATCAAGAAAAACTCAATAAATGAGTCAATATAGAGTCAAAAGCTGTTTTTAGCGATATTATGATTGTTTTGCATTGTTTTGATGCAATTTTGATGAAAGTGAAGAATGGGGTTGAAGATGAAGGTCTTAGACTCAAGAAAAAGAAGAAAAATGAAGAAAAGAAGAGTCTAGGAACCACCCAGTGCCAAAATCCAACATTGGGCGGCCAAATGCAAGGAGATACCACTGACTGACACCCAGGCGTCGACTCTGGGCGGTTTTGCGATCAGGGATAAATCGTCGGGTGGCAACCCCCCACCGCCGGGCGGAAACACGATTAGGGGTAAATCGCCAAGCGGCGTAAGTGTGACGTCGGGCGGTTCTCTGCTGGGCTTGGGCCTGTTTTCTATGACGCTCCTCAGTTATAAATAGCCCTGTTGGGACTTTGGACTCATTCTTTTAACAGAAGGGGGTGGCCAGACCTAATTTTCACTCCTTGGAGAAGATCTCTTGGATGCTTAGGCTCCTTTTCACCCTATCTAGGGTTTGTTGTTCCATTCTTCCATTATTTTGATCTAGGTTCACCATGACAATGGTGAACTAAACCGTTTTGTTGTTGGGGGAAACAATGTAATCTTTTGAAACTCTCTTTNATTGAAACTCTTGTTTATTTATATGATTTTCATATGCGTTGATTATCAATTGTTGGGTTCTCATTTGTGCTTAAAGCTTTTATCATTTAACTCATTCGATAACATTTGTTTGTCTTTATTGATACGATGACGTACAGTAATGTCATGAACTGGTGAGAAATTCCTTGATTAAGCAATACCACTTAGGGATAGGGGGGTAAGACGATCAATTGTTTTTGGTTCTGTTCATTATTGCGTTGCTAGTTACTAGGGGGGGCTAGGGATAGCAAGCCAATAATTAGTAATAGGCTCTTCTCGCCGAGGAATCGGGTGAAGGGTAGGCAAGAAAGTTTGCATAACAATTAGATAATGAAGCACATTAAACAAGAGGAATAAATAAGAGAGAGCGGATAAGATGAAATTGTCAACCCCCAACAACTCCATCCATCCATAGTCTTTTCCTGTCAATTGAATCAAACGCATTGCATGTTTATTTTGTGTTCTTGCATTCCAACAATTAAATTTTTCCTTACAAGTCTTGCGATTTCAATTTGCACGAACTATAAGGCCTTTCGAGTCTCTTGGGAAGAACGATATTGGGTTTTACCAATTATATTACTTGAAACGATCTGGTACATGATAACGGTTAAAAAACAATTATTTTCATATATCATTTTAGACCAAATTACACCCTTTAAGACTTAGAATGAGCTTAGAATCAAGTAAAACAAAATAAATGAGTCAGTCAAGAGTCAAAAGTTGTTTTAGCGATATTATGCTTGTTTTGCATTGTTTTGCAGTGATTTTGATGAAAATGAAGATTGGGATTGAAGATGAAGGTCTTAGACTCAAGACAGAAGAAGAAAATTGAAGAAAAGAAGAGTCTAGGAACCGCCCGGCGGTAAAATTCACCGCCGGGCGGTCCAATGCGAGGAGGAGGCACCTAGCGTGGATGCTGGGCGGATTTGCGATTAGGGGCAAACCGTTGGGCGGTGGACCCCTGGCGTTGGGCAGTGGCGTGATAATGGGCAAACCGTCGGGCGGCATAAGTATGACGTCGGGCGATTGTCCGCTGGGCTTGAGCCTGTTTTCTGTGACACTCTTCAGCTATAAATAGCCCTGTTAGGATTTCATTATCATTCTTTTGACAGAAGAGGGCGACCGATCCTAATTTTCACTCCTTGGAGAAGATTTCTTGGATGCTTAAGCTCCTTTTCATCCTATCTAGGGTTTGCTCTTCCGTTCTTCCATTATTTTCATCTAGGTTCACCATGACAATGGTNTCACTACTAATATTTTTACCTTTTTCAAAACATAAAATTTTATTTTTCAAATCTTTATTCTCTTCAAGAATAGTTTCAAAATTTGATTTTAAATTTTTATTTTCCTCAAAAATATTTTCAAAATCGAACTTTAAATTTTTATTTTCTTCTGAAATATTTTCAAAATTTAATTTTAAATTTTTGAAATCCTTTTCCAATTTCTTATGAGCTTTATCTAATTTTTCAGATTCTACAAGTAAAGTCGCATAAGTTTCATGCAATTCACTTTCACTATATTCACTATAATTATCAGAATCGTTAGATGTACTTACTTGGCTTCCAGCGTCGTCGTCTGCCACTAAACAAATGTTTGCCTCTTCATCAGATTCGCTCGAATCAGAAATTGTTTCGTTGTCATCGTCCCATGCGATGTAGGCTTTCTTTTTCTTGAAGGATTTCTTTTCTTTTACTTCTTCACTCTTCTTTTGATTTGGGCAGTCTGCTTTTAAGTGCCCCTTTTCTCCACAACCATAGCATCTATATTTTGAGGAGGATTCTTGATTTTCTTTCTTTTCAACTTTGAATCTTCCTTTATCTTTTGATTTCATGAACCTGTTGAGCCTTTTTATCATGAGTCTCAGATTTTCTTCATCTTCTGAGTCTTCCTCTTCCATTTTGTTTTTGCTCCTTTCTACCTCAGATTTTAAGGGTAGACTTTTTTTCTTGGTTTTGGCTTTTGCTTCTTCTTCATCAAGTCTTCCAAGATCAAGTTCATGCTCTCTCAACTTTCCAAATAATGTCGCCATAGTCATTGTGTTGAGATTTTGTGACTCAGAAATTGTAGTCACTTTTGGTTGCCACGACCTGTCTAAAGATTTCAAAATTTTTATATTTAGTTCATCATTTTCAAATGACTTACCTAAACCAATGAGATGATTGACAATGTTGGTGAAGCGTTTTTGAACGTCTGAAATTGTTTCTCCTTGCTTCATCTTGAACATTTTGTATCCTGGATCAAGGTATTTTTTCTCGCCCTCTTCACGTCATTTGTTCCTTCGTGAGTTACTCGGAGTACGTCCCACATCTCTTGAGCAGTTTTGCAGACAGAGACCTTGTAGAACTCATCAACAGTCAACGCTGATGCAATGATATTCCGGGCTTTCACGTCATTCTGAAACCTTTTCTTTTCTTCAGTGGTCCATTGACCACGGGGCTTTGGATTTGTGTATTGTTAGTAGGAACAGAAGAGCCAGATGCAATAACATCCCAAATTTCACAATCAATAGATTCAATGAATATTTGCATTCTTACCTTCCAGAATGCATAGTTCTCACCTGTGAATAATGGGGGTCTATTGATTGATGCACCCTCTGCAAAGATTTGATGTGATCCTGCCATTTGAATGACTATCAAAGCAAGCTCTGATACCAATTGTTAGAATCGGCTGCAGCGAAATTGTTAGCATGGAATAACAAACCAAGAGGGTTTTTAAAACAAACGCGTGCCTTTTAATTTCTACTCAATTAAACTTACTACGCAAATAATAGATATAAATAAAA
>NW_014543556.1:217946-224526 GCF_000741045.1 Vigna radiata var. radiata | reverse complement strand
AGGACTCATTTGATACATTTTTTATAACTTAGGAATCAAAGGTTTACATTTTGAAAAGCGGGGACTAAACTGAACATCTGCTCATAACTTAGGGACCAAAAAGATATTTAAACCTTTGGTTTTCCATAAAAATAAAAATAAAAAATAAATGAAAAGAAATAAAGAGATTTTGGCAGGGGACGTAACAGAATTCCATCCTCCCTCACACAGGGACCACGCCTCATCACTCACACTGAGAGGCACACTCACGACTGATTATTCTCATGAACACCCATTAACCAAGAAAGAGGTACCATCCTAAGGACCCATTTTTTCCTTCATTTTTTCCTAATATCCATCTACACAGTGTTTCCTATTACCATCATACTAACCTACACCCAACCAAGAGCTCTAGATTCACTCACCAATTCTTAATCCATCATCCACCTCAACAATCATCATATACATCATTTTCCACCACTCGGCTCCTCTAATCCATAACCACCCGAACAAACATGGGACATATCACTCTCATGCTACCAGGCACTCACATTCACTCACTCAGAAATCTTCACCAGAACCCTCAACTACCTTCATCCCCATCACGCCCTACCTTCTTCTTCCATTTTTCACGACCCAACGACACCTTTTCGTCACCTGCAATTTCAAAAAACCAAGACACAGAGCCTGTGCCAGTTTTATTCAAGACCGTCTTCTATTACAATTCACCCCACTCATCTTTGCCTGGGTTCCCAATCTACATTCCAGCCACAATCATCCTCGTGCCACCATTCACTCACAGCTCCTACCCATACCATTCCACCATACTTCATCATCTCATCCTAACCACTGCCCCTGCTCTCAGAAGCCAGACCCTCACAGGGAGAATCCACTCATTCATTGGATAGCCTCTGCTCATTTCCTCTCCATTTGCTATCAATGCCGACAACCCCTATCATAGAGAGCGGAACCCTAGTAGAATCATCCTTGTCCTATTCCACATTTTCTCTGTTAGAGAAATTCCATAAGCTAAGTTCTCACAGTGATAATCAAAACACCAAGAGCCAAATCTAATCATAGTATAGAAACAAAGGGAGAAGAGTAATAATCGTTGGCAGCATCAATTGCAGTGAGGTTGGTCACTAGCGGTGGCGAGAGTGCATTACGGAGGAACACTAACGGAGACGCTGACGGAACCTCTGGCGGCAACGTTGACGGTGGTTGAACGACGGGAGAAGAGGAAGTCCACACGACCTAGTAGAAAGAAAACCAGCAGCGGAGGCGTGATGGTGGTGGAGAGAGATTGACATTGAATGGAGGCCTTGGCTTGGTGGCATCCTAGGCATTTAGTGGCGCAGCCACGACGGTTGCCAGCATCAACCGCGTGTACCGGCGGAGTGTTGCTATTGGACGGGTATGGTTTTCGAAGATTAAAACGCAGTGGAATTAAAACACAGAGAGCGTAAAGCGTATTAGGTCACAGTTGAAACGATTTTGCCTTTTTTACAAAAGTAATTTTCTTTCAGAAAATTAACCAAACAGTTGATATGCGTTAAGTAAAATAAGTGTAGGGAATAGAAAAATCACATAGATATTTTTATACTGGTTCGATTCAACAGAATCTACGTCCAGTCGTTAATCACTATAAATAGTGATAAACAGTTCCACTAAAAATGGTTTAACAGATTACAATCAAATGAACAGGAATAGAACGAAAAGAACCACTCTACCAACTTGAAGAGAACCGCTCCGGCAATCGACCAACGATTCGCGAGCTTCTCCTTTCACAAGACTAGGCAGAGTACCTCGCTCACTTGAAGAGAGTCTACTCTGAGTATCGATACACGATACGCGAGCCTCTCCTTTCATAAGACCAAGCAAGGGAACAATGAACAAAAAGCTCTCTAAGAACAATCCTCTGACACACAGTGTTCTAAGCTTTCTTAGATCAAAAAACGTTGCATTCTGAATTCTCAAAATCCAAATATATAGCCAAGCTCACTGAATGCCAAAGGTCAGGTCCCAACTACCATGAATAATCGATTATTGTAAGTGATAATCGACTATTCAAGTCCGTTACAGAGTTTTCAAAAAGTGATAATCGATTATTCAAGTATGACTTGTGATAATCGATTATTGCTTCATGATAATCGATTATTTTAGTTCAAAAGCATGTGATAATCGATTATAGCTTAACCATAATCGATTATACCAGTAAAAACTACAATGTTTATCATTTTCCTACTACATTCAAAATCTACAAGTTGCTTTTTAAATATTTTCCTACTACATCCAAAATCTATAAGTTGCAGCATCATCAAAACATATCTTCAGGTTTTTACCAATACTCCTTTATTGGTAACAATCTCCCCCTTTTTTATGATGATCAAAATTTCTCTTTTTAAAAACAACTCAGGTTTACCTGCAACACATACAAACTAAAAAACAACCACAAAGTTAGTAGTACCAGTACAATTGAAAATTATTTCTCTCCTTAATTCTCCCTTTAATATTTCTTCTCCCTCTTTTTGATCATAAGCAAAAAGAATAATGTAAAAATCTCCCCCTTAATATGAGCTCCCCCTCAAAACATGAAATATATGCACAAAATTAACATACACACTCATTATATTAAGAACAAAAAGGAATTTCAGGAATTT
This sequence comes from Vigna radiata var. radiata, assembly GCF_000741045.1. Taxonomy (NCBI): domain Eukaryota; kingdom Viridiplantae; phylum Streptophyta; class Magnoliopsida; order Fabales; family Fabaceae; genus Vigna; species Vigna radiata. The sequence continues at coordinate 221,887 of NW_014543556.1, read as the reverse complement.
TATAAAGATTTAAAGACAAAATGTCACAAAGAAAGTAATCAAACTTAGGGGCCTAAAAAAGAACTAGAATTCAGGACTAGGGGATCTTTCAGTAGGTGGGATATTGAGATGATCCTCAATGTTATGTAGTCGAACATCAATCTCAAGAAATTGATCAACTAAGTACTCATCAAGAGATTGCTGCCACTCATGAACTTCATCAAAATGTGTCTTCTGTGCTAGACTCATATCCTCCAATTGTTTAGATAATGTTGCAAAGTGTTCTTCTATAGAAGTTGAGGAAGAGAAGGGTATGTTGGAAGGTCCAGCATCAGATGGAGCAGCAGCACTCACTAGGTCAGCCATATGAGTGTCCATGTCGTCATCTTCATCATCATCATCAGGATGGTCATCATCTTTGTGAATAAGGACTCTTCCTCTAGTAATGAATCCCATCTGACGAAAGGTAGTATCTCCAATTTCTGATCCCACAACTTCAATAGATTGAACGAGTTCTCCTTCAACAGGTACACCTTTGTATTCTAAAATCCTAGAAATAAGAAGAGCATAAGGAAATTGATATGAGTGGGATTTCTTTGCTTTTACCATTGTGTCAGCAATGAGAGCAGGCCAGTCGATGTGTATGTGATTTGGAATCCCATACAAAAGAAGTAAATCCTGCTCAGAGCATTGAGCATGGTTGGTTGCTCTAGGACATAGAATCCAAACAATCAAGTAGTGGATCATCCTTTCTTCAACCTTGAAACCTCNAACTAGTAATTGCCTTCTATTTGTTTGACGTTCAGGATGACGCAGAAAAGATTGGAAAGTCAGCATCCTGTTNAAATCTTCAAGTCCTAAATGGACTTTGACAGCATTATCCCAGATGGGGAGTTGAGCAACATTGTCCAAACGTCATCATCTAAAATGATGCGTACGCCCTTGACCTTAGTAGATATTATCCCATCTCGATAGCGCAAGTTGAAGTAGAAGACTCTCTTATGAGATCGGGATAAATGCATCCTTTTTGTTCTACCAGATGCGTTAACCCCTGCTCAGCAAAAGTGTTTGGAAATTGAAANCCATAAAAGCAGAAAAAGTCAAGACGAATAAACTTTACCGCCACAATTTTCCTTTCTTGCCAAGAGTTAACAAAGTCTGCATGTTTCTCTTGATCTGAAATCCATCCATTTATGTTTTCAAGACGTGGTTAAGAAGAGGAAGAGGCTCCAGCTGTCTTGCGACGATGCCTTCTTGATTCAGCCATGGATGAAGATTTGGGAAGATGAAAGTTTACGAAGTGGAAGAGAAATGAAGAGATTTTAAGCTCTGGACTTGAGCTTAGAAGTATTTGGTTGCAAAGGAGTGTCTAATAATCGATTATGGGGGGCTATTTATAAGAAAAATGGAAAAACTAGTCGTTTATGGCCGTTTATAGCCGTTATGGGACGCTCTAACGGCTCTATTTTTGAAACTGTTAACGCGATAATTGATTATAGCTCGTGATAATCGATTATCAGCTCAATAATCACTGCCCAGAATTGCATGATAATCGATTATGCCTGATTATAATCGATTATCTGCTCAAAATTTTCCAAAATTGAAGTTTATGCATGAATAATCGATTATAACCTAGTGATAATCGATTATGAAGTGTTAAGTTTACGAAAAATGCAAAAATTTGCATAAATTTTGATTCTAAGACATGTCTAACACTCCTAACTCTCTTCTAAGCTCAAAGAATCTATCTTTAGGTAGAGCCTTGGTGAAAATATCAGCTAATTGGTGCAAGGTATCAACATATTCAATTTGACAATCCCCTTTTTGAATATGATCTCTTAAGAAATGGTGTCTAATTTCTATGTGCTTAATTCTTGAATGCATTATGGGGTTCCTTGTCAAATTTATCGCACTAGTATTATCACATTTTAGAGGAATATTGTCAAGGAAGATGTCAAAGTCTTCTAGTTGTTGTTTCATCCACAAAATTTGGGCACAACAGTTTCCAGCTGCAATATATTCAGCTTCAGTGGTAGACAAAGCTACACATGCTTGTTTCTTTGAGTGCCATGACACTAAAGAACATCCCAAGAAGTGACAGGTTCCACTAGTACTTTTTCTATCAATTTTACAACCACCATAATCTGCATCAGAGTATCCTATTAAACTAGGTGAAGCATCAGAGGGATACCAAAGTCCAAATGAAGTAGTTCCTTTTAGATATTTTAGAATTCTCTTAACTGCAGTCAAATGTGACTCTTTAGGATTGGCTTGGTATCTAGCACATACACAAACACTCTGCATAATATCTGGTCTACTAGTGGTTAAGTATAGCAAAGATCCTATCATGCCTTTAAACATGGTTTCATTTACTCCTTTTCTAGTTTCATCCTTATCTAAATAACATGAGGTACCCATGGGTGTACTAGCTTCCTTGCAGCTATCCATTCCAAATTTCCTAAGAATTTATCTACAGTATTTAGTTTGAGATATGAATGTTCCACTATTCATTTGTTTTATTTGTAGTCCTAAGAAAAAATTTAATTCACCCATCATAGACATCTCAAATTCTCCTTGCATTATTTTTGCAAACTCTTCACACAAAGAGTTATCAGTTGAACCGAAAATAATATCATCTACATAAACTTGCACAATCAAAATGTGTTTTCCTACTTTCTTAATGAACAAGGTTGAATCAACCTTTCCTCTAGAAAATTCATTTTCAATCAAAAAGTAACTAAGTCTTTCATACCAAGACCTAGGTGCCTGTTTAAGACCATAAAGGCCCTTTTTCAACTTGTAAACATGATCAGGAAATTTAAAATCTTCAAATCCAGGAGGTTGACTAACATACACTTCTTCTTTTATAAAGCCATTTAAAAACGCACTTTTAACATCCATTTGATACAGTTTAAATTTCATCAAAGATGCATATGCAAGTAAAAATCTAATTGCTTCTAACCTGGCTACTGGTGCATAAGTTTCATCATAATCTATACCTTCCTCTTGACAGTAGCCTTTAGCAACTAGCCTTGCTTTATTCTTTGTGATGTTTCCATCCTCATCAAGCTTGTTCCTGAATACCCATTTGGTTCCTATAACTTGGAATTCATCCTATTTCGGAATAAGTTCCCAAACTTCATTCCTTTCAAATTGATTTAGCTCTTCTTGCATAGCAATGCACCACTTGTCATCTTGAAGAGCTTCCTTTATANTCTTAGGTTCTATCTGAGACACAAAAGCAACAGTTAGACAAAAATTATTTAAATTATGTCTAGTGGTTACCCCTTTTGATATATCTCCTATGATGTTGTCCAAAGATAGTCTTCTTGGTTGTTGATAGTTTTTGGAGTCAACAACTTGGGGTGTTTCTTGAAGCTCCGGAGGATAATTCTCATTTAGATACATATCTTCAAGTGCTTCTCTTAAGTAAGCCTCATCACCTGCAATGGGTTTATTTGACACAAGAGGATTTTCCTCAAGGTCTACAATCTCATCAAAGACAACATGCATAGATTCTTCAATTATTAGTGTTCTTCTATTGAACACCCTATAAGCTTTACTAGTTAAAGAATATCCTAGAAAAATTGCTTCATCAGATTTTGCATCAAACTTTTCAAGATTATCTTTTCCATTATTTAAGACAAAGCATTTGCATCCAAAAAATTTCAAATAAGATATATTTGGTTTTCTTCCATTCAACAATTCATATGGAGTTAATTTTAGAATTGGCCTGATGAGCATCCTATTTAACACATAACAAGCAGTGCTTACTGCAACAGCCCAAAAATATTTTGGCACATTAGATTCATTCATAAGAGTTCTAGCTAATTCTTCTAATGATCTATTTTCCTTTCAACAACACCATTTTGTTGGGGAGTTCTAGGTGCAGAAAAATTATGTGCAATGCCAAATTCTTCACAAAATTTTCCAAACGATTCATTTTCAAATTCACCACCATG
>NW_014543556.1:212854-214586 GCF_000741045.1 Vigna radiata var. radiata | reverse complement strand
TTTTAAATATTTTCCTACTACATCCAAAATCTATAAGTTGCAGCATCATCAAAACATATCTTCAGGTTTTTACCAATACTCCTTTATTGGTAACACGGAGGGTTTAGGTCACGCGAAGAGTGGAAGGAGAAGGGGAGCGTCGTCAAGGGTGACGCCATGGACTGTAGTTCACGGTAGCCGAAAGCTGAGTCTTGGCCGAGAGCAGCGGAGGCGCGCCTCTGATTTCTTTGCATCAGAGGAGAAGGTCCTGGGTCTCGACAGTGCTGCTTATGCAAATGAAAGGAAGTTGAGGAAACCCCTAGTGTTTCTGAACTTAAGGGGCCTTGGGCCTGGCTGTGGCTGGAGTTTCTTCCCTGCACCCCTCGTTTCCCACTCACACTCCCATGCCTTTTCTGCAAACAAGAAAAAAAAAAGAGGTTTGGACATTGGGCCCATATCCAGTGGCACCCCCCAACTTTACAGCTGCACCCTCATCTTTGGGCCTGACCAACAACTACTACATGACACCTCAACTTCACTCCTGCCATCCTACCTTAGGCCTAGACCAAGAAATTTCGTGTTGCACCCCTGCCTTGCACCTCTGACAGATTACAAGGTTGGAGAGAAAGATTTGGCCTAGACAAGCTATTTCGCGCTACACCACCAATTTAATAATTACACCCCTGACAGTCTCAACCTTGTTGTGCACCCCTGGTTTTTAATTTCTGCACCTCACTCTTATCGGGCTTGTTGGACTGTTTTATTTTATTGTCTTTGCTTTTATTATTATTTTTGTTTTATTATTATTTGTTTGTTATACTCATTTGTTAATAAAAAAAATAATAAATAATAAAAATTAAAAAAATAATAATAACAAAATTATTTTTAAAGGTTTAAGCACGTGTGTGATCACATGCATCGTCCTCGTGCTAAGACCTTTTCTTCCTTTTTTAAAAATCAATAAAAATTGTTTTGAAGGTTTAAGCACGTGTGTGATCGCACGGATCGTCCTCGTGCTGAGACCTTTTCTTCCTTTTATAAAAAATCAAATGAAAATATTTTGAAAAGGTTTAAGCACACATGCGACCGCTCGCGTAGGCCTTGTGCTGAAAATCTTTTCCTTCTCTTTTACAAAAATCAAATAAAAATATCTTGAAAAGGTTTAAGCACACGTGCGACCGCTCGTGTAGGCCTTGTGCTGAAGATCTCTTCCTTCTCCTTTATAAAAAAAGCAATAAAAAATATATTATTTTAAGGGTTCTAGCGCATGTGTAATCACACGCATCGTCCTTGTGCTAGAAGACCCTTTCCTTTCTATAAAAAAATTTAAAAAATATTATTTTAAGGGTTCTAGTGCATGTGCGATCGCACGCATCGTCCTTATGCTAGAAAACCCTTTCCTTTCTTTAAAATAAAAATTAAAAAATATTATTTTAAGGGTTCTAGCGCATGTGTGATCGCACGCATCGTCCTTGTGCTAGAAAACCCTTTATTTTCTTTAAAATAAAAATTAAAAATTATTATTTTAAGGGTTCTAGCGCATGTGTGATCGCACGCATCGTCCTTGTGCTATAGAAAACCTTTTCTTCTTGCTTACATAAGAATACCAAAAATTTCATTTTTCAAACAACAAACAAATTTTCAGAAAGAACTACGTAACCCTGATTTCTCATTTTGAATGAGAATATGTAGGAGCAAGGTCAATTATTGTTGGGCCCAAAAACCTAAAAAATATTTTTGTTTCTTTATATTG
>NW_014543556.1:208189-211314 GCF_000741045.1 Vigna radiata var. radiata | reverse complement strand
TTGATTTGGGCATCATCAAAACTTCATCTTCATCTTAATTAAAATCTAAATGACTAAATATTGCGTCTTGAATGTGCCACACCATATCCTAATGCTCTAGATGATATTTCCACAATTTCCCTGTAACCAAAAATACGCTTAATCAGCTGAAAATATCCAAATTAGCAAAAATACGAATTTCCGACCAAATTAAGCAGAATTCGAAAAACGGGGAAATAACAGACAATTAAACACAATTCCCTGGTTTATTTAAGTGCAATAAACTAAATATGGTTCAAGAAATAACGACTCATCAATCTTCGTCTTAAGGATTGTCATCATTCTTCTCTTCTCTTATTGTCTTCTGCAAGTCTTCATCATTACCTGCATCTAATTCAACCGACTGAAGAGGTTTTGCCTCAAGGTCCACAATTTTATCAAAGACAACATGCTTGGAATAATTTTTTTTAAAAAAAAAAATTGTTAAGAAAAATTCAAATAAAATAAAAAAAAATTTAATTGTAAATTTTAAATTTTAAAATGCTTGGAATGAAATCATTTTACAACCCAAACATATCTACCACTTGGAACACCATAATGCTTAATTTTACATTTATTTGAAGTATGACCCTTTTTCATACAATAAAAACATGATACAAAGTTTGTGTTCCTATAAGTTGTTTCTTTTTCTACCCATGTTCTACGGGTTCTATTATTATGCTTATTTTTAATTTTAGGAACATGTTTATTTTCAACAACCTTATTTTCATTATTTTTACTGCATTCTGCTAAGNTTGTGTTGTTTAGTAGTTTCTTAAAATTTTCGCAAGAAGCACATTCATCACTACTAATATGTTTATCTTTTTCAGAAAATAAAATTTTATTTTTCAAAATTTTTATTCTCTTCAAGAATAGTTTCAAAATTTGATTTTAAATTTTTATTTTCCTCAGAAATATTTTCAAAATCTGATTTTAAATTTTTATTTTCTTTTGAAATATTTTCAAAATTTAATTTTAAATTTTTGAAATCCTTTTTCAATTTCTTATTAGCTTTATCTAATTTTTCTAATTCAACTATTAAAGTAGCATAAGTTTCATGCAATTCACTTTCACTAAATTGACTATAATTATCAGAACCGTTAGATGTACTTACTTGGCTTCCAGCGTCGTCATCTGCCACTAAACAAATGTTTGCCTCTTCATCAGATTCGCTCAGATCAGAAATTTTTTCATTATCATCGTCCCATGCGATGTAGGCTTTCTTTTTCTTGAAAGATTTCTTTTCTTTTACTTCTTCACTCTTCTTTTGATTTGGACAGTCCGCTTTTAAGTGCCCCCTTTCTCTGCAACCATAGCATCTATATTTTGAGGAGGATTCTTGATTTTCTTTCTTTTCAACTTTGAATCTTCCTTTATCTTTTGATTTCATGAACCTGTTGAGCCTTTTTATCCTGATTCTCAGATTTTCTTCCTCTTCTGAGTCTTCATCTTCTATTTTGCTTTTGCTCCTTTCTACCTCAGATTTTAAGGCTAGACTCTTTTTCTTTGTTTTTGCCATTGCTTCTTCTTCATCAAGTCTTCCAAGGTCAAGTTCATGGTCTCTCAACTTTCCAAATAATGCTGCCATAGTCATTGTGTTGAGATTTTGTGACTCAGAAATTGCAGTCACTTTTGGTTGCCAGGACTTGTCTAAAGATTTTAAAATTTTTATATTAAGTTCATCATTTTCAAATGACTTACCTAGACCAATGAGATGATTGACAATGTTGGTGAAGCGTTTCTGAACATCTGAAATTGTTTCTCCTTGCTTCATCTTGAACATTTCGTACTCTTGGATCAACGTGTTCTTTCTCGCCCTCTTAACATCATATGTTCCTTCATGAGTTACTCTGAGTACATCCCACATCTCTTGAGCGGTTTTGCAAACAGAGACCCTGTAAAACTCGTCAAGAGTTAGAGCAGATGCAATTATATTTCGGGCTTTCACGTCATTTTGAATTCTTTTCTTCTCCTCAATGGTCCACTTATCACGGGGCTTTGGTTCCTGCGAATTGTTAGTAGGAACAGACGAACTAGATGCAATAACATCCCAAATCTCACAATCAATAGACTGATGAGTGCATATTTATGCCCACATTTATGTCTTAAAATTGAAATTTTTGATGAGATATTTATGCTTAAATGATTGATTTAAAGTGAATTTGTGACAATTGGATTTATTGGGTTTGGGAATTAAANATGCTTAAAATGTGATTTTTAGTTGCATAAATTATTTTGGATGNTCTAATGTTTATTTGTGCAGCTGAAGTTAAAATTTTATTCATTTAAAACATGAAATTGAATGGTCAAAGATGGTCCAATCCGGTCAACTCAGGACTCTTATGCAATTTTGAAAACAAAGAGATGGCTAAACTACAATTGGAGGAAAATTTTGGACTTATGTGTAAATAAAATAAAAGGGTTGAAATGTAATTTTAGGCAAATCTGTTAGATATTTTAGAAGATATTTTGAAGAAAATATATCTTAAGATATTTTANTTNATATTGTTANATAATTATCTTATTTAACTATATCAATAAATATCAAAAGATAATATTTGCCAAATCTTTTTGATTTAGGAAAGATATTATCAAATATTCTCAAAAATTGATTAAATCTGTTGAATATTTGAAAGATATTAGATATAAGATAAAAGATTTTATCAATAGAAGATTCAAAGTCCAAACCCAATCAAGCCCTATATAAAGAGATCTAGGGGAGGCTGAAAAAAGGGGGGAGCTTCATTCATTCATTCATCCACCACTGCTTTCACTTTTCTTTCATTATGTGTTTCTAAGCTCATAAGGCTATCCTGCTGTAATTTCATTATGGATTCTAAGGTTAAGTGAATTAATGCAATTGTTTATTTTGATTATTGATTTAAGTTTATCTCTCTCTATGTCTTTCATCTCTCTATCATATTAAAAGCAAAGATTTTTGCATAATTATGTGTTTGAATCTACATGCATATTAATTATATGAGTTCTAGGGTTTCTAGGTTTAATTGAGAATGTACTTTGGTTGGTAGTATTGATTTCAACTATAATCAATTGAGAATTTACTTTGATTGATTAACTTTTAATTTGGTTAAGAGATTTAAGAATAG
>NW_014543556.1:188352-206654 GCF_000741045.1 Vigna radiata var. radiata | reverse complement strand
AAACCTACTACAAATCTAAGTCCTAAACAATTAAACTACAATTATTACAAAAGCTTTTCATAACAAAAATAAGTCTTCAAAGGATCTTCATGAATCTTGATAAATCTTGACTTGATTTTGGCATCATCAAAACTTCATCTTCATCATTTTGCTAACACACACACTTAAATCCAAAGATGATCAAACTCAATTCAGCATACAAAACATGGAGATGGAATACATTTCTTAGTTATGCAATTTTAGAAAATTATTCTAGAAAACTGCTAAAGGGGAACAAACATATGACTCAAAGCAAAGCTAACATGAAATAAAAGACATATACAATCCATCCAAGACAAATATTTAAAGCTAGAACAGAGATTCAAAAGGAAATAGGACACATACTTGTTGAAGACCTCCAATAACATTGTTGTTGTTTGAAGAATAATTGCTTGCACAAGCCTCTGGACAACCATGGTTTAACACCTCCAAGCCTTGATTTGAAGTTGTGATTCCTTTCTTAAGAGTGTGTGGGTGTTATAGCACGGTCCAGGGCGTAATTCCAGTAGCCAAATTTACCAAAGAGCAAAAAACAATGCAAACAGTTTTAGAAATACTTCAACAGTAGATTTTTGGATGAACATATTGGAAAAAAAATTATTGCGAACAGTACAAAACGAATTTGAACAAAGTAAAAACTATACATGAAAATAGACATCCAGACGAAACTTTTAAAAAAATTGCATGGAAAATGGATAAGAAATGAAGCTAAACTGGAGCAAACTTTCTACTGTATCATGACGCAGGTGCTGGGTGAAAATTAAAAACGCTGAGCGAAAACGAAAGAACATTTAAGCTTTTCTACTCTAGCATGCAATTCCTAAGAAGATCAAAACCAAAGGCTCATGATACCACATGATGGGGAAGTGTATACCTAGAGAGAATATACTAGATGATATACAAGAGAATGGACAGAAAAATAAAAGCGGAAAAGAATAGAGAATAGAAAACTTATGACTCGTAGACACGCCACTTGAGAGAGGACTCCAAGATAAGTGTCGAGAAAGGACCGCCACTTGATTTGCTCAAGATAAGGTCTGCCCAAAATGGACTAAGAGATAGTAGACTATCTCTAAGAAGAATGTCAGACTGCAATTCAACTCAAATTTCATTCAATTCAAACGTGTGTTTACAAAGGAGACCCCTTAGGCTTCTTATATAGTTTTTGGAGTGAGTTTGGATGATAGCTTCAAGAGATGTGGGACTTGAATGCCTAAGGTCTGACAAGCAATATCCCTAGGTGTTTCTTAGTCCCACATTGCTCAACTCTCTCATTCCAAAAGGGTTTATAAGTTTCCTAGCACTCCTAGAGTTCAAAAACGAAACTAGCTAATATTACTTGCACTACAAGCTACGGAAATCTATTTACTCTTCTTTTCTTTTAAGTTCAAGCCATGTGAAGTCCCATATTGCTTGAAACCTATACTACTCTTTTTATGCTCTTTTTTCACTTTGAAAACTCTTCATTGTTGCCCCATCTATGATCATATCACTGGTACAGAGTGTGAGTATAGAGTGTTGTGCAAGAACCACAAAACATCCAAGTGTGAGAGTACAGTACGTGTGAGAAAAAAAAAGATGTCTACCACAGAAAAGTTTGTGCAACCAGCCATACGAAGGTTCAATGGTCGCAGCTCGTAGAAAAGGGCACACTAGTGCTTGAAGCCACATCCATTGAGGTTCAATGCAAGAGTGTGGATGAGGCCAATATAAGGGATCTAAAGGTAAAGAATTACTGATTCCAAGCTATTGATTGAGAGATTTTGGAAACCATATTAGACAAAAGTACATCGTAGGCAATCTGACAATCCATGCAAAAGAAATATCAAGGCTCAACGAGAGTAAAACGTGCTCAGCGTCAAGCACTATGTCGTGAGTTCGTGCTTTTAAGTATGAAAGAAGGGGAGAAAGTAGATGCGTACCTAGGAGACACTCTCAGTATAGTTAACAAGATGAAATCAAACGATGAGAAAGTAGATTCTAGCACGGTAGATACAAGATACTCTGAGCGCCCTCAATATTGATGAACTTCATGGAAATTTTCTCATCCATGAACAAAGAATGCCAAGTCTTCAACCAACGGAACGAGTATTGAAAATAACTCATGATGACCGATATGGAACAAGTTGTGGTCGTCGTCGTGGATACAGTCGTGGTCATGGGAGAGGTCGAGGACGATAGCCATTAAACCAAGCACTCATTGAATGCTTTCACTATCATAAGCTCGTCCACTTTCAGTATGAATGTCTCAAGTTTGAAAAAAAGGCTCACTACCCACCATTCGATGAATCAAAAGAAGCAGAAGATGACCTATTACTAGCAACATATGAGGAGATGACATAATTTGTCCAAGAGGAAGATTGGTTTTTAGATTCTAGTTGCGGCAATCACATGACCAGAAACAAGCTTTGGTTTACAAAAGTGAGAGAAGAGGGATTTAGTCAATCTGTTAAACTCAAAAACAGCACAACAGTGGTTGTCACTGCTAAAGGTAGTATTTTAATTCAAATTAATGGCACCTCTCATGTCATTATCGATGTTTACTATGTTCCAGAGCTTAAGACCAATCTCTTAAGTCCAGGGCAGCTCCAAGAAAAAGGTTTAGTTGTTCTATTTCAAAATGATACGTGCAAAATATACCATCCAGATCGAGGACTGATTCTGCACACCAACATAAAAGGCAACCATATGTTTTATCTGACAGCTTCAATGAGTTCTCAACCTCTTAGGTGCCTTCAAACCGAGGACCCTTCAGATAAGGAAACACAATTGTGGCACATGCGCTTTGGGCATCCTCATTTTAAAGCACTAAACATGCTTGCGAATAAACAAATGGTTATTGGTCTGTCACAAATGAAACTTCCTCAAACACTATGCACTACCTGTCTTGTGGGCCAGCAACATAAAGACATTATACCAAAGCAAAGCTCATGGAAAGCTTCAGCAAAACTTCAATTAATTCATGCCGATGTTTGTGGTCTGATCTCACCTACCTCACACAGCAACAAAAGGTACATATTAAACTTTATTGATGATTACTCACGTAAAACTTTGGTCTATTTTTTACATGAAAAATTTGAGACTTTCACTGCATTCAAGAGTTTTAAAGCCTACGTCGAGAAGGAAGCCAACACACACATCATTTTTCTCAGAACAGATCGTGGTGGTGAATTCACATCCAAGGAGTTTGAGAACTTTTGCACACAACAAGGCATCACTAAGAAATTGACAACTGCCTACACCCCACAACAAATTGGAGTTGTTGAACGCAAGAACCACACCGTCATGAACATTGTACGAGTTGTGTTACACGACAAACAGGTCCCAAAACCCTTTTGGTGTATACATGTTCAAAATAGAAGTCCCACTTCTGCCATTGATCAGCGAACCCTAGAGGGGATATGGAGCAGAATCAAAGCACGAGTTGATTATTTTTGAACATTTGGTTGCATTGCTCACGTACACATTCCATATCAAAAGAGAAGCAAGCTTGATGACAAAAGCCACCCGTGATAGGTGTAAGTGACAAATCTAAAGCATACAAACTATTTGATCATATTATGAAGCGTTTAATCATGAGTAGAAACATGGTGTTTGAAGAAGATAAAAGCTGGAACTGGAACGAAAACACGGAAAAAAGAAAAACTGAAGTTCTAGATTGGGAAAATGAAGCCGTCACAATAGACCCATTAAATGAAAATGCAGAATCTACATCACATGAAATAACAACTAGTGATGACGAAAGATCAATTTCCAATTCAGAACACATTGATTCCTCAACAAAAGTTTTGGCTCCAAGATCACGAAGACAACCTGCTTGGCTGTCTGATTACGAAATCACTTTTCCAGTAGAAGAGGAAAGCTTATTGGCACTGGTGATGATTGAGTCTAGAGATCCCCAGTCATTCAAAGAGGCTTGTACAAATCAACAACGGAGAAATGCTATGAATGTAGAGATGAGAGGCAATAGAAAGGAATCATACATGGCAACTTGTGAATCCACCAGAGGGGTTAACACCTGTTGGTGTCAAGTGGATTTTTAAGACCAAGTTTAATGAAAGTGGCGACATTGAGAAGTACAAGGCTAGAGTAGTGGCCAAAGGCTATGCTTGACAATTCGTAATAGATTATACAGAAGACTTGAACCGTGAGACTGATATTAGCTCTAGTTACTCAAAATGCATGGGAAGTAATGCAACTTGATGTCAAGAGCGCCTTCTTACATGGTGAGTTTCAGGAAGAAGTGTATGTCCAACAACCTGAAGGTTTCATCAAGAAAGGAAAAGAAGATCATATTTACCATCTCAAGAAAGCACTATATGGGCTTAAACAAGCTCCAAGAGCTTGGTATAGCAAGATTGAAGCTTACTTTGCAAAAGAACACTTGGAACGATGCTTCAATGAACACACCTTGTTCACAAAAAGGATTCTCGATAATATTCTAATTGTCAGTCTCTACGTTGACGATTTGATTTTCACTTGCAATAGCAAATACATGTGTGACGAATTTAAAAACTCAATGAATGCAGAGTTTAATATGACTGACTTAGGCAAAATGAGACACTTCCTTGGAATCAAAGTTATACAAAGTCACACAAGAATCTTCATTGTCAAAGACAATATGCTCGCGGATTACTAGCTTGATTCAACATGACTGAAAGCAACTCGGTGCGAAATCCAATTATACCAGGCACAACACTCTCTAAGGATATTGAAGGTGTTGTAGTTGAAGCTACCAAATTCAAACAAGTTGTTGGGAGCCTCATGTATCTAATAGTGACTCGGCTAGATTTAATGTTTGGAGTAAGTTTAATTAGTCAATACATGGCAAATCCAAAAGAGTCACATTGGGCTATAACAAAACGACTATTAAGATAATCTACCACCGAAGCTGAATACATGGTTGTAACATCTTGTGCCTGGCAATGTATTTGGATCCAAAGAATTTTAGAGCACCTTGGTTCAGTTGAAAAGGAAGCAACTGAAATTTTATGTGACAACAACTCTACCATTCAATTATCCAAAAATCATGTCTTCCATGGAAGGAGCAAGCATATAGCAGTAAGATTTCATTTTATAAGAGACTTGGTTAATGATCAAGTAGTTCGATTAACGTACTGTTGTTCTAATGAGCAAGTAGTTGACATAATGACTAAAGCATAGAAGCTTGATCAGTTTGAAAAAATCTGACACATGGTTGGAGTCACAACAGCCACTGAAATAAACTAAAATGCAGTCATTTAGCTTACGGGAGGGAATGTTAAGTTGTTAAGTTTCTGTTTTTTTTTTTTCTGTTGTCACATACTCATAGGGTTCCCTGTTTATAGGATTGAACTAGCCTTAGGTTGTTATGTTGTTGTTCTTTACGTGCCTATTTTACTACTTTGCAGTACGACACTTTCAGCTTTGCAGTTATTCTAAAGGCTTATATAAGCCACCTCTATTTATTGAATACTCTCGTTGCATCATTTTGTGTCTTGTATACTCTATGTTTTTACACACCATGTTGTCGCCACCATCCTCCATCACGCACCACCACGTTAGCCTCCAAAACGCAAAACCTCCAGTCGCCACGATTCATCCCTCCACCATCAACAACACCATAAATCAACGCAAACGGTCAACATCAGTTCGTCTTCCTCGCCAGCGTTCTCACATCAACATCACGCCTCATGAGTTCACCTTCATTGTGCATTATTTCTCCTCGTCGTGACACACTGATGGGTGTCGCGGCCCATACAAATTTGATTGCATATGAGAAATGCAGTATAGACTAGGAAGTGACTCCTAGGTCGTCTCTCAAGGACCAACTGTGGTTCAGGACTTAGGTCTAACACGTAGTGGGGGAGGTTTGTGAAAATCTTTTTGAATGCGGATAACTAAATTAAAACACGAATGCAAACAAAAGTGTAAAAAGAAATGTAAAAACAGGATGTGAAAACGGTTGGTCATTAACTTAATCACAATGCTTCCAATCACAGATCAACAAAATAAAGCAGCGACTCAAACCTCTAATCCAACACAGTTAACCAACTAAGCGAAGGCTAATCATGTTTTCATAAAAGCGAACTAAGCGAACGCAATGTTAACATCAAATCCAATTTACACCATGCAGTTCATCAACTAAGCGAAGACTCAACACCAACTGGGCAACTAAGCGTATACCCAATTGCAAGTGCAAATATAGATTTCACATTAACCAAGTAAGAGTAGCAAACACAATTACAGTCTAGAAATCTCAAGGAAACATTATAATTTTATTAATGACCAACCCAACTAACCTAAACTACATGACAGTTAAATTATCACTACCAAACATATTAGATAACATTGAGACAAAATAAAATACTAGACCCCAACAAAGTGACAAACAAATATCCAACAAAGTTAAATTAAATTAAATACAAAAATAAATTAGAGAAACTAAAAAGCGACTAATCCTACTATGCAAATTAATTCAAAACTAAGGAATAATCAAACATCCTTTCTCCTACACATTCCATGTGACCAAATACATCCAACAAATGAATTTAAAAGTGCAATTGGCCCAAGAAAACCTTCATGGCCATGAGTCATGTAGTCCCCCAAAGTCAACTTCAATTCAACCTTCAATAAACTATTCATATGTTGCCTCCTTTTGTCCCATGTGCCTCGTTCTCCAAGAAAGTGAACATGTGCCTTCCACACACAATAAAATCATGCTCTCTCTCCTACCATGCAGCAAAAAAACTTTCTCTCTCCTTACCAAAACCAAATTGCCGAACTCACTCCTCTTCCAAGGTTAAAAAAAAAACGTTGCCTTTCATATTCCACACTCCAAAAGGTGCTTTAATCTCTTCTACCAAGGTGCCACATGTGCAAAGTCAAATGTAAATAAAACAATCACAATACATTCTCTCCTCAATGCAATTCACGTCCAAACTAGCAAAGGGTTGAATACCAAAGTAGAAATATTTCTTCTATGAAAGTGTGCTTCAAATTTTGCTTGTCCAAAAGAGGTAAAAAATTAAATGCTTCATTTCTCTCTCCCTTCCCAACCTATTTTCGGTTTTCTTTCTTCTCAACCACCATCCAAAGCTTTCTTCTACTTCCCATTACCGAGACTACACCTAAGAACCCCAAAGTTCAATTGCAAAATGATTCAAAAGCAACAAACACAAAGTCTACCTCTTCAACTCAACTTCAACACTCACTTTTCTTCAAACTTTTAATGAAAAGGTTAAAACCATTTAGACATCCCTATTTTCGTAAGGTATTCCCAATTTGGTCTCTTTCTTTTAAACCTTTCCAATTGAGTCCTTATAAGTGCTAATTTCAAACAAATTAGCCCCTACCGTTAAAAATCGTTAATTGTGGAGAGGTGGGTAGATGACGTGGTTAAAATTCTCCTTTTAAAGTGTTAAAATTGTGTAGAGGATTTTAACACCTCTGCACAATTTTAACACTTCAAAAGGAGAATTTTAACCACGTCATCTAGTCACCTCTGCACAATTTTAACACCATTAACAATTTTTAACCGTAGGGGCTAATTTGTTTGAAATTAGCACTTATAAGGACTCAATTAGAAAGGTTTAAAAGAAAGGGACCAAATTGGGAATACCTTACAAAAATAGGGACCAATTTAATCCTTCAACATATTTAACCCTAATTGTTTCAAAGTTTTTTACTTGTTTTTCACTTAAACTCAGACATTCTTTAAACATTAATTTCATAAGAATCAAATATTAAAAACAATTTTGTATTATTTTAGGGTTATTTTAACCCTATTAACTTTATAATACTGAAGTTACCTTAAAAAGTGTATTAATGTGATAACTTCAAAGAGAGTGTATAAAGAGCCAACTACTCTCATGACTAAGAGTTTGAAGTTGATTACCTTTGATAAAAAAGATTTAACTAAAACTTTCGTTCGCGACTTAACTTAATATTTGACATTATAGGTAAAATTTGTTAAACTCTAAACAGGATAGACAGAAGGATCACACCAATTGACTTGAATCAAAAGTCAAATCAAATGACTTGAATCAAAAATCAAATAAAAAATCAAAACGGTCTAACACATACTAAAAGTCAAGCCTAAGTAGCCTAATAAGTTCAATTCGAATTACAAACTAAATGTTTTTAAAATGGAATTTTGTATTTAAAAAAATTAATATGCTTTATCTAAACAAAAATTTAAAATTCAAAAATATTTCAATTGCTCTATCCAAAAACTCAATTATAAATAATTCAAATATTATGTAATTTAATTTCTTATTAAAATTCTTGATTCAAACACAAGGTTAGACTTGCACCTGGCCTCATCTGCATTGTCGAAAGAGATCGGGTTACCAGAAGTGAATTCATGATTAGATGAAAAGGAAAAAGCCCTTACTATTCACAATAAGGACACACAATTCATAAGATGGACGTGTTACGTGAACACAAATGACCGTTTTCTTGTTCTATTCGAATTCTCCCTGTTTAGAGACGAAAAGTGAGATGCGTTCTGTAATCAGTTCAAACATAACCTTTCAGTACTTTTTATTCATTTCGTATTCGATTTTGAAATTTCATTTTAAAAATTATCCCATGTAACAATTCAATCCATTTCAATCCCACTAAGTTTACAAACAATTATATTTAAATTCCCACTATGAACTTTGGAACTTAAAAATAGACAAAAGTTTATCACAAACTTTTCCTATCAAAAAAAATATACTTGATCACAAATGTAGAGAAAATGGTGACGTTAGTATGCACGATGATTAAAGGCACAATTGGCCAAACAAGATCTCAGTAGATTACGATTATCTTCAGTTCTTTTGAAGAAACTACAGATAGATAACGCAGTTTTAGAACACCATCACAGATCCCATATATTTCCCTTGATGCAAATGTGCTGCAGTGAAAAAACAAGGCAGACCCAACAAAATCTTAATAGAGCAAATACAAAACACAGAACTCTGAAGCTGATATAGACAATCAATATTCAATAGCATCAAAAAGCCTGAAGCAATACTTTAAAAGATGCTGTGCAACTGTGATTTCGGCCATAACATTATGGAGTTTGTGACCCCAATTGTAACCACATCATGCAGTTATCCACAATTCCGTGAAATAACAAAATCACAATTACCACCACAATTTAATGCTTTAGCCTGAACCCATACTAGTGAAGAAATCATACAACAATGCAACTAACTATACATACAAATGATCTTTTAAGCTCCATTCTATGGATTCACATTGCATGACAAAAATTCAATAAGAACCATGGATCTCAGCAAGTAATGGTTATCTTCAATTCCTGAAGGAAGTTTCAGATAGATAACGCAGTCTAATAATAACATCACGGATCCATAAATCAAGCCAACTAACAAAAGAAATTAAAAAAAAAAAAAAATCAATTTTTGTGGCGTGTGATTTGATAAAAAACTGATTTTCTAGAAAAAAAAATATAGACCGAGAGATTGAAGAGAGAGCATCTCAGAGTAATCATTCCCCATTAGTTTCTTCACTGGCAATCATAGTGCAAGGATAACATATTGGAATTGCTCATCACTGATGCTCGTAAAACAGAGACCTAACCACAACCTCTGAAGGTGATTGGAATCTAAAAGAGGGAATAGAATGTTTGATCCTCAGACTATGTTATTGGAATGAAATGGAAATGGGAATGGAGGAGGTTTCAAGTTCAACAATTTCTCTGCGGCGTAGGGTTCTGAGAATTTAAAGAACTGCGTAGAACCTAGGGTTTTCTTGAGAGCCTAGGATGATGTGTTAATTTTTCCCACATATATATATATATATATATATATATTCAATTGTAACAAAATAATTTGTCGCCAGCATTACATTAGTTTATAATTGAGATACGATCTCTTAATAAAAAGCTCATTTTTAAAAATTATTCAAATTTAAATTTGACCATAAATACATAAAATTATTGACATTAACTATTATAAATTTTTTAATTTTTATGGAAACAAGTGCATACATTTTTTTTCTCCCTAAACAAATAGACAGGGAAATAGAGATAAAATAAAATTATTGAAGCAAATAAGAAATATACTAAGAATTCAATATGTACTTCTTATATAACTTAATTTTTAATTTAAGAATATATATTTTATCTCGCTTCAACTCAAATGTTATTTATTAAAATTGAAATATTTTTTAAAATACAAAAAAAAATGTTACTTGACAGAAATAGATTTCTAAAGATAATAATTAAATACTTTCAAAGTGTTATGCTACGTCATCCTCTTATGTTCAAAATCTAGTTTGTTCGGAGTAACTACTAATTTATTTTAAAATTCAATATCTAATATAATTTTATAGAATTGGTTTAAATATATTTTTACCTTGCATAAAATAAACTAATTTTAAGTTATAGTCCCTAATAAGATAGTTATATATTGGAAAAAAAAAATCAAGTAATATAATATCACACATATGACGCTAGTAATAAAATTTTAAAATTCCTCTTATTTGTCTATGTTAAAATTAAAATTAGAAATTAAAAGTAATGATTTCAAATTTTGAAGAATAAAAATATGTTAGGAAAACTAAAAAAATAGATATTTCAAAATTTTCAGGGATAAAAATAAATAATAACATTATATATGAACTAAAATAAAAATTTACATTATAGAAAAACTAAAATCACGTCTAAATCTTATCAAAATTTAGGTTACTGATAAATTAGATTCATAAGAGGTTGAAAAGACAAAAATGTGTTCAGTATTTGCTAACTTGATTTTTCCTTTTACAACACATGTTTTGCTGAAATTATCTCATGAAGGACTTGTGTGTAGACTTGAAACTGCTCTTCATTACTTCCATTCCATGGGGACGAGAAAGCAAGGAATGTAACAAAGATTTAAGCTTTAATAAAACCAGCTAGAAATCCTACTAGATGATGATTTTTTATGGAAAATAGAAACCAAGTACATGATTTTTATTCAATGGCAAAAAACGATAAATAGTACACTGTTCATCTTCACACCTCTCAAACCCAGAAATCTGCTTCTGCTATTATCAAACTGAACAAATAAACACAACTCATAATCTTGTAGATGGAACCTGGTGTACCCCTCAATGCTGCCAGTATGACAAGTTTCAAACATTACAACTTCAACCACTCCAGACATGGACACAGGCCCCAGCAAAATCTAGCAGGGTAATAATCCTTAAGATACACCTCCCTGCCATATTCTATGATATAGAAACTGAAGGATTGCCGACGGTGACACATGGTTACACGAGTTACTGGCACAACTGAGATTGTGTGCCTCTCACATATGACCCTTGCAGTGGCAGGTACTTGTGCTCTTTCAGCAATGACATCAGAAGAAAACTTGTTGAGAAAATAAGAATCCGCAAAAAAGGCTGGTGTGCATTGGTGTGCCTGAGTGTTACACAATTCCACCCCTTTGGACCTATTGAAAACCTCATCTGGTACTGATGCTGCTCCACTCGTTGCATTTACTTTCCGAGTTGAAAGAGTCTTCCTGTAGCAGCGGAAACACTGGTCTTTTAGAATTATCACTAAACGGAATCAATGTTATTCATATCAACATGAATCTCTTAAACTAGATTACATAATAGAAGTCCCACATCTATAGTGACAGATAACATTTCTGCACAAGGATTGAGCAGTAACTCTCAAACATCAAATTGTGACACAAGCCTTGACCTCTAACTAAATTTTGGATTCACCGCTTTAAACAGTACAAAATCTTTATCATGCATACATAACAATGGCCATTCAAGTACATATAATCCATTTTCTACAAAGTCTGTTAGTATTATTTCAATTGATTTCGTGCATTGAATCATCTTTTGTGTATTCAAAGGTCTTCCTCAGCTTTTCCTATCTTGGGTTACCTAAACAACACCTTAACGTTCATATCCTTCTCTTCTAACTATCAACCATACTTCCAAATCACAATAAACAGCAAATTTTTATTTCAAAAATTTGGGGCCAACTTTAGCTTCAAACATTTAAATTACATAAATGTTATTTTACTTGTTCTCTCTTTATATCAATGTTTTAACATGTTTGAAACTCCCTTGCTTTGACAGAGCACTTGTATTTCACAAAATGAACAACAGCACCCTTTTGGGATAAAAAAAAAGGTGGAGGCAGAGGACTATGGAACTAATAAATGCAGGATTGTCTTATTCAGCCACAGTTACAGACAAGTCATAAAACGGTTCATAATTACTGCTGATGCAGTTCATTCTACAGAGACTCTTTTAATGCATATCACAGGTTTAAATTATAACTAAAGCACGGAAATCATGACAACGTGTGCCTGCTAAAGTAAGTAACAACTCCAGATAATCTATTATTATTATGTACAAGTTTGAGTAATATTGGACAGCCAGATTGACATACCATCGAATAATGGCTATATTGCGTGCTAGAAGAGAACCACCTCCATTACATGTTACACACTTAATTAGCCCACGTGATCCACAAGTCACACAAGGAATCTTTCCCCTGCCCTTACACTTCACACATCTGCAAGAAAATGTAACTTAAATAAATGAATTACAACTATAAACTTCCACCTTGAGAGAAAGCAATGAGGCCAGGGCTTTTGACTACTGCTTCAATTCAACATTGATCTATTATATGAACAAACAAATTACTCACTCTGTGTCTGAACCATCTTTATGAGCTATTAAACCCCTTCCATAACAAGCTGCACACTGAGTCATCTGATTTTCCTTGTAAAATCCAGGTTCTTGGTCTGCATTGCATGTAGCACAGACTGTACTTCCTCTTCCAGCACAAACTGAATAATTTCGACAATTTTGTTAGGAGAGGTAAAAGGAAATAGTGGTGAAATAGTAGTATATGAGTGTACATATTTTATTTGTGAATCTGGGAAATCAAAATCCAGAATTCACCTGAGCATTTCTCAATAACTTCAGAATGAGGAATCTTTTGCCGCACTTCATTGTAGGGTACAAATAGAATAGGGAACTGAGATCTTAGATCCAATTCCCAAATACCAAGTTCAGGTCCATTATCTTTTCCATCAATATCGCCACCAAGGTATGGTTCAGTCTCTCTTATGATCTCTCTTTCCTCTATAAATGTATCCAGTGTTCCTACATAAACATTACAGTCTTCCACTGCATGAATCTTCCAAGTTCGAGCAGGACGGCTACCCCAACAGCAACGATGACCAACATGATCAATGAGCAATTCTCGTATCTCCACTTCATCCAGAATTTTCCTAAAAGAGGATCACCCGGTAAACAAAGATTATTTGCCAATATATTATTGACCTTGAGAAATCCATATCAGAATGGCCTTTATCAAAAGGCATGCAACTTAGACACACGTCACATGCGGAAGATATTTTTTAAATAAACAAGCATAATATGCCTCACCAAAAAATGCGCTGCCAATTCCTTGACCTATTAGAGGAAAGAGTCTAGAAGTCCTTCCATTTCATATTGATTATTGTTTTAGCTTCCAGAAAAATCATACCAATTGACATTTCAGTTAATAAGAAATTAAAAGAGTAAAGATATTTCAGTAAAATTGGTCCCTAACAAATATTATTGTCTTGAAGTAATTTTCTTTTTCTTAATTCATGTGAAAAAACCATAAACGCCAACCAATGATAAAAGGAGGGAAGTAACATTTTAATGAAGTCATTAACGATGACAGACATTTATCTTGATGAACCCTCCTAATTTTTCTCCCCTTCAAACCCCTTTTAAGCTATTGCTATTTGCTATTTACTATTTTCTCAAGCACGTAAAGGGGGAGATAACCTGTCTTATTTTCACTGTAAAATAGACTCTAGAATATAAATTAGTTGCTTTCTGCTGAATATATGATTTCACTTATTTCCGAATGATTCCTAAAAGTGCTGCATAACACCACCACCAATATCAGATACATTTACTTGCACATTTTCACGTAGCAAATGTACCGTCGTTTGATGGATGTTCTCTTTAATCAAAGCGACTTATAAATTAGCCCTTAAATATCAAACTCCATACATCTTTGTTTCTGTTTTCTGATCTGAAATCTTAGCTAGACCCCTCCGAACACTCAAAAAGCTAGCACCTAGAAAGCACTTTGTAACTCTACATTGTACACCTTAACAATTAACAAAATTATTTTATTTCCACCATCTAATTTGATTCTCCATCTTTCTGCCTCATAAAAAACATTGTCTACTTGTCCACACTTCTATACATTTATTTTATTTCCACCATCTAATTTCGGTAACAATAAGGTTTGAATCATTGTTATAATAAAACCCTCCATTAATTCTTTCCGACAATGAAACCAAAACATTAAACAGCTTATTGTACAGCCCAGTTCCAATATGAGAAGCTTCATGAAAACACATGTTTTACGGATTTTTTTGCAGATGTTATACCTCTGGAATTGGGGTCTTGGTCCACTATAATCTCCTCCATATCCACCTTGATAGACAAGAGCTTGCTCTGCAACAGGTAATAATGTATTCAGCATCCAGGTTACACAGGAAAAGTATCTTCTGGCAATAGTAAATCTCCATTTGTCTAAAAATTATAATAGAAGACACTGCTAAAGAAAAACCAGAAAAATCCCCCTACTCAATCTCCAATGGCAGCCGTTGTACAATGACCATTACTTTAGAGCCCACAACTTTTTAATTATTACACAATGAAGAACACATATGGGTCAAAATTTGAATGAATTAGTGGTGCAATGTAAATAAAAAATACAAGATAAAAACCAAACACCAAGTTAAAAAAAACAGTAAATTACACCCACAACACCAATGTCTTTGGGGTCTTTACGAACGCAACTGTGGGTACTTTAGCCGCATTTATCCCCAATTTCAAGGGTGGAGATGAAACTGCGGCTGTGACTGCAATTGAAAACCTTGGCAATCATCAGAATTGAAACGAGAATCAGGAACCACAAAAGAACACACCTGTAGGATCAGGCTCAGGTGAACCAACCAAAGCCCCGTGAAGAGAAGGAGGATAGTAACCAGAAGAGGAAGCAGCAGCAGCAGATCGTATTTCATCCACACTTACCTCAGTTCCAGCCAATGAAGCAGTCGGTCTAGCAGAACCAGTTCGACCCACATACTGATACGAGCTCCATTTTCCACTGTCCGCTTCAACCGATCCACTTCTCTTATCTAATTCAAACCCAAGAAAAATTAAAAATTACCCAGAATCAAAATCATTTGAAAAATTCAAAATCAGCCGTTAAAATTGAAACTTTGCCATCAAAGAAATGAAATTGTACCTGATAGCAGAGGCTCCTCCATGGCGGGATGGAGAGTTGAGAGTTGAGAAGAGGTAATTGACTTGGGTGCCTTATAATCGAGTTAATAACTTTGCCATTAAGGAAATAGAATTGTGGATACACAAACACGCGAGTCAAACGGTGTTATGATTTGATCATTGTGAACGACCCTGAGGTTAACACACCGCGTGCCCCACTTGCTGTTATACGTCAAATGACAATTACAGAAACGGAAATTTTTGGTGTGGAAATTTATTATTTATTCATAAATTATATATTTATTAAATTAAAATCATATTGGTTGCTCCAACTTAAAATAACTTATTAAATTAGAATAACTTTGTATTCACCACTCGATTTTAAGGGTAAATAGACAGGGTAAGAAACATTGATTATACAATCACGTATACGTGGATACAACTATTTTTTTTAAAAATTAAGGATCCTATACGTTCCAAAACGTTAATACAAAAATATATTTCCAAAATATTAAATAATTAAACACAATTTTGTATCACGATACGAAATATCTGTTGTAAATCTAGGGTGTAATTTATACGTTCAAGTTATTAATTATAAATTTTAATTATATTATTATATAAGTTAGATACTTATTACAAACTTCACTACATAAACATAGTATTTTTCCAATACATTGATTTTTTTAATCAACAGAAGATTTTATTTTATTTTTTTTCAAAATCCATGCAAATTTCAACTCAGACCTGTTAGAGAAGCCGAAACAAAAATAATTTTTTAATCCTCTCTTGCAAGTGTCGAAATCCAACCATAACAAGCCCTGTTCAATTTTTTAAAAAATAATAACAATCCAATAATTTTCTTTTCTGTTTCCATCTTTTTTCTTCTCATCTTTTTCTTCCTTCCACCCAATACATCCCAAAATATACATTTCCTTTTTCCTTTTCTTCAGTAAGTAGAATAGGCTATCTGTCAAAGCAGCTTTAGATGTCAAAGAAGCTCTCAACAGGTTTAGCGCCTGAGCAAAATAGACAATTAACATATTATGAATTGAAAAACAAGTTTCAATGGAAGAAAAGTTGTAGAAACTTCACTATGACCAACTATTTGTAAAATTATTTTTTTTAAACTGACTTTAAAATAATGTAATCTAATTTTGGATAATTTCACTGTAAAAGCAAATTTGATGTAAATGTTAGTGTAAACTTTCAACCTAAAGTTACTTCGTAATAACTTCACCATTTATATGATCGGCTTTTCATACAATGTATGAAGCAATTTCCTCATAGCAACGCCAAAGAACAAGTCTTAAGAGTAGATTCTGAACATGATTACCTCGCGTGAGTTCTTAATTTCCACCAAATGTTCGTCAAAATCATCCAATGGCAAATGCAACTCTTGTACGAAGGAAATGCTAGAAGTAGTTGTCAATGGTGACACTTGAAGATCATCCCTCACAACAAATATACAGGGCCTCTTCATAAATCCCACGGCAGGTCCTCTTGCTCCATCAGAACATCTTGGTTCAACAATTTTCATAGCCACTGGATCTTGTAACATCTCTTGATTCTTTGAAATCGCTTCACGTTTGATATTGGCATTCACTACCTTAGTGCCATACCAAAAACTGGGACTGTCTTCTTCTGGAACACGTATTGGCTGGCATGTACAACCAAATTGATGATGGACACATGGATTCATTAAGGAATTGTTTGCTGATCCCATGAACCATGATGAATTAAGATCCTTCACCCTTTTGTACAAGTTATCAATGCTTCCAGAGGATAATTTTCCATTCATGAGGTTTATAATAGATCCAAGAGGTATGGTAAGGAAGCTGAATAGAAAATCCACAAAGTTTCCCTCTGCTTAAGCAAACAGAATCTTGTTCTGTGATTTGCTCACTGTTATCTTGACTTCTAAAGAACATCTATGGTGGCTTAGGCCAGAATCTGGTGAGAAGGAAGGGAGCGTTGGCTTAGATTCTCTGTTTGCCAAAAATACATCACTTAGAGGAGATTTGAAGTTTAATGCTTGCTTTAGTATGCTAAATATCTGAAAAAAACAAAGGAAGTGTTATACTAAAGGTAATTTCCTAATACTATCAAAGAATTATACTAAAGGAATGGTCCTCTCCATAAGTAATTGCACAAGGTTATCAATAATGCATACAAGAGAGGACCCAGTTGGCATAGTTGCAACCTGAAATAATGTTACAATTATGATACCTGGAAGATAAAACAATACAATTAAGCCTAATTTATTACAAGTTTGATTAACCATATTTCTTCATAATCTAAAATTAACTCATGCATAAATTCAAAATCATTTCTTAAAGAAAATAATGATAAAGAAGTTTTCTCTAACATATTTCCCCCCGGGGGTGTCTAATAGCATATTATGAGCAAACATCATTTTCAAGATAATATTACCTCCTTCACGCCAACATTTACAGAAATTTCTTTCATCTTGTTGAAGTCTTTCTGTCCAAGTTGGATGAGTTGCTGAACAGTGTTACCTGGAGAGCTGTTCAGCACTCTCAAATCATCAAAGATCCAAGAACATAGCATCCCCTTTTACAAAAACACCATTTCCCCAAGAACCCTCTTCCTTTGACTCTTCCAGCACCTTCATCTCTTAGGTCATCAACTTCCCACATTAGCAACTTTCCCCAACAAAAGTACTCAACAACAGATCACTGCCCTTTAAACAGTACCCACACACGAAATACTTTGTGGGCACTGTATCATCCACCTTCAGTTTCAGTCTCTGGCAAGAGGTTTCCGAAGGGTTGCGCGGAGAGAGCAGCATTTGCCGGCAGATACGGTTCCAGAAGGCGTTAGTTATTGGAATTATTTTATTCTCTGTTCATATCTGTGCATTTATGTTTATATATTTTTATACTTATATTCCTTTTTTATATTGCTCTAAATAATTATATATATCAATTGTACTCTCTCCTTATTATTCAATAAGAAATACAATATTTCATTCTTTCTTCTTTTCTAACATGGTATCA
>NW_014543556.1:140912-184807 GCF_000741045.1 Vigna radiata var. radiata | reverse complement strand
AGCTTGAGGGGGGATATTGGAATTATTTTATTCTCTGTTCATATCTGTGCATTTATGTTTATATATTTTTATACTTATATTCCTTTTTTATATTGCTCTAAATAATTATATATATCAATTGTACTCTCTCCTTATTATTCAATAAGAAATACAATATTTCATTCTTTCTTCTTTTCTAACATTAGTGTTGAACTTTTCCACACTCTGGTAAAGGTTGTCGATGCAACCGATCTCTAACGGTTGGTGAGGTTGGTTTTTTGACACAAGCCTGATGATGGTTCCCAATGGAAGGGTGAGGAAACTGAAGAGAACATCAACGAAATCTACACTCGATTCTGCCACAATTACACTGTTTTGTTCTTCGTCAACCCAAAATTTCAAAGGGATTGTTGCTTCTTGATAGGAAGCCATTCTGAAACATAAAACTCCAAGAAATTAAAGAAGCGAAAAGGGTTTTATGTTCTGTTCTTATTTTTGGTGAAGGGTAAAGGAATGAAGTGGAACCATGAAAAAGGAAAGTAATGCAAGCTTCTAACAAAGTTTGATGCTTTGGAATTCACTAAGATTGAAGGAAAGGTGTATGAGTCCACTATAGGATGGAACATACCTTACCTCATATATTGATGCTTGAAAGTATTTAGGTATTTAAAACTAACTGGATTCACATTTTTCATTTTTGTCATTACTCTTTTCCATATTAAATGTGACATCCCAATAATATACGCCAAGCATATAATAATAATAAGACGTCATCCATTATAATAAAGAAAGCAGTTGGAGTGCAGACAGACAGTTAAGAGTTTTGAATATAGGGATTACAATTATCCAAATTGAGTAGAAATTTAAAATTTGAAGCACTAAAGTATTTCAGAATAACATAAGAAGAAATTGTTTGTAGATAACATAAGGGGGTCATGAAATCTCCTAGCAGAACTAAGCAGCTGCATCGCTGTTCTCCTCCAAGACTATCTCTAGAGTAACATCCTCGCCATATGCTCCCATCCAAAATGGATGATCATCGCAAGAGAAAACACGCAGACATAGCACAACACAACCAAATGCAAGGGTGAGCTAACTATATAAAGACATGCAATTATATTCACATATACAAATCAGAATTAATCTCAAGTGAAGAGTATGCAAACCAGACAATATATGACATAGATCCTAACATATTATCTTCTAAACTTGACTCGTCCGGACTTTAGAATGATAGTCGAGCTATGGTGGGTCATGCACTCGTGGTGGCTTGTGAAGGGTGTGTTGATGATGTTGACTTTCATAATAAACATTTTAGAATTTGGTTAAAAAATTTCTTTCTAAAATTTGCATAAATGTGGTACACACAAAATCTTTGTTTCACACAAGGTAAAAGTTCTTTTAATGCTAGCACAAGTTTCTATCAAAGTAAAAACATGAAGCTATATAAGTTATAATAGAAAACATGAAGGTTTCAAAGATAAAAAAAAAGGGCAATAGACTACATTACTCACTTTTTGTTGATCTGAAATATGTGATTGTTGAAGAAAGCTCCACACCACCAAGATCATCAATGAGCAATTGTAAAAACCAAAGTCAATTGTCCTTATTCTCTACCTCAAGAACAGCATATGCCAAAGGACGCATTTGTTCATTCTCATCTCTTGAAATTGCAGTTAACAACTCACCTCCATATTTTCCTTTTAAGAAACAACCGTCTAAACCTATAATAGGCTTACAAGACACGAAGTTGTCCTTACAGGCCTTGAAACACACATACGTTCTCTTGAATATTCTATTGTCCTCATTAGGTTCAACCTTAACTTTGACAGTTGAACTAGGATTAGACCGAAGCAACTGTTAAGATGTCAACAAGTGTACTGAATCGTATCAAGTAATATAAAATGGTAAGACCAAGTATTGTTTCCCAAAAAAAAAATGAGATTAGTTCTCCATCATTATGAAGAAACTAGGTGTACAATGGAATGGAATGAAGATAAAACCCTAAAAAGAGAAGAGGAGAGCTGTCACATCCTCAAATCTTCCCCCACGGGGTGAAAAACGTGTTTTTCTGCTCAAGCCATCAAGAGATACTATCCCTAGGACGTCCAAGTCCTTCAATAGACCATAAAAAAGAGAATACGGGTCCAGGCCCAACACAATGGCGCTCAGCGCCCTAACTTAGGGTGCCCAGGCGTGGAACAATACTTAAGAACTGGCGCTCAGCACCCTTGGAAGGGCGCCCAGGCGGTCTGCGATGCACTTTTGGCACTCATCACCCCTGGAGTGGTGCTCAGCCTGACTAGGTGGTGCTCAGGATTGATAACGGTCTAAAAACCGTTATTTTTATATATGAAATTGATATTAAAACACACCCTTTAAGACTTAGAATGAGCTTAAAATCATGCAAAACACTTAAGTTAGGTCACAAGAGAGTCAAAGGTGGTTTTAGAGATATTATGCTTGGTTTTACATTGTTTTGACATGATTTAATGAGAAGGAATAGTTGTTAAGGAACAAGTAAGTGTTCCCATTTCCATAGGCAAGTATGAAGATCAAATCATTTGTGATATTGTTCCAATGGAAGCGGGTCACATCTTACTTGGACGACCTTGGCAATTTGAAAACAAGCTTTGCATGATGGAGTCACCAACAAGATAACCATTCAACATAAAGGCAAAAAGATTATCTTGAGCCCTCTTACACCATCACAAGTGCGAGAGGATCAACTAATACTTAAGATGAAGTTGGATGGTGAGAAAAAGCTCCACTCTACCAAAGTTTCCAAAGAGAAAAAGTTGAGTTTGGTCGAATGTGCCTCAACTAATGAAGTTGTCCCACCACACTCTTCTAAAAATCTTTTTCTTGGACAACCTTACTTTCTTCTCTATTGTAAGGAGGCACTTCTTTCCATAAATCATCCACTCGATTCTCATCCAAAGGGGTTATAAAAGCTTTTGAAAGAGTTTGATGATTTATTTCCTAAAGAGGTTCCAAGTGGATTACCACCTCTTAGAGGAATTGAACATCAAATTGATTTGATTCCTCGCCCCAACCTTCCCAATAGGCCAACTTATAGGACTAACCCCACAGAAACCAAAGAGATAGAGAAGCAAGTTAATGATTTATTAAAAAAAGGGTGGATACAAAAGAGCCTTAGTCCTTGTGCGGTGCCAGTGTTGTTAGTCCCTTAGAAAGATGGGTCTTGGCGAATGTGTACAGATTGCAGGGCTATTAACAACATTACAGTCAAGTATAGGCACCCTATTCCTAGATTGGACGATATGTTAGATGAATTACATGGAGCAAACATTTTCACCAAGATTGATCTTAAAAGTGGATATCATCAAATCAGAATTAAAGAAGGAGATGAATGGAAAACCGCTTTCAAGACCAAATTTGGCCTTTATGAATGGTTAGTCATGCCTTTTGGCTTAACCAATGCTCCTAGTACCTTCATGCGCTTAATGAATCATGTCCTTCAAGAATACATAGGCAGCTTTGTTGTAGTCTACTTTGATGATATTCTAATCTATAACAAAGGTCTTAAAGAGCATCTTCATCATGTGAGAAAAGTCTTGATTTTGCTCCGTGAACACCATTTATTTGCCAAATTTGACAAATGTACCTTTTGTCAAGAAATTGTTATTTTTCTGGGCCTCAAAGTTGGGAAAGAAGGTGTACATGTTGATCCTAGAAAAATCAAAGCTATCCAAGAGTGGCCTGTCCTGAAAATAGTGGGAGAAGTAAGAAGTTTTCTAGGTCTAGTAGGTTTCTATAGACGCTTTGTAGAAAATTTCTCTACTATTGCTGCTCCCCTCAATGAACTTTTAAAGAAGGATGTGCCATTCAAATGGGATGAAAAACAAAATCTATCCTTTGAGACCTTAAAACATAAGCTAACACATGCACCCATTCTACATTTACCTGATTTTTCCAAAGCTTTTCAAGTAGAATGTGATGCTTCTCGGGTAGGAATAGGAGCTGTGCTTATACAAAAAGGCCACCCTATAGCTTATTTTAGTGAAAAACTTAAGGGACCTCCTTTGAATTATCCTACCTATGACAAAGAACTTTATGCCCTTATTCGAGCATTGAAAACTTGGGAACATTATTTGGTGTCTAGAGANTTTATTATCAACACTGACCATGAATCTCTCAAGTATATTAAAGGGCAAGGAAAGCTGAACAAGCGACATGCAAAGTGGATTGAGTACCTTGAGCAATTTCAATATGTCATCAAACATAAAAAGGGGAGTACTAATGTTGTTGCGGATGCTTTATCTAGAAGACACGCATTACTAGTTACTCTATGTTCACAAATACTAGGTTTTGATGACATCAAACAACTTTATGACACTACACTACCTTTGCATCCACTTATGCATCTTGTCTTAAGAAGCCATTCGACAGATTCTACATTTCTGAGGGGTATCTTTTTAATAAAGGAAAACTATGTATACCCCAAGGATCCATTCGAAAGCTTCTTATCAACCAAAGTCATGGAGGAGGACTCATGGGCCATCATGGAGTTGATAGAACTCTTCATACTTTGAAAAACAAATAAATAGACCCTTAGAACTCTTCATACTGCGCTGTAGTTGGGCTTGGGCCAAATTCCTATAATTTTGCATAGCTTATAAATAGACCCTCAGAACTATTTTAGGGTAATCTTTTGACAGAGAAAGATGACAAAAGACCTTCTACACTCTTTGGAGGCGGAATTTGGATGCGAAAGCTCCAATTTACCAATTCTAGGGTTTATTCTTCCGTTCTTTTCATTAAATTCATATAGTTTCACCATGTTAATGGTGAACTAAACCCTTTGTTGTTGGGGAACAATGTAATCTTTGTGAAACTATCTTATATCAAAATTCCTATTTTATTCATATTCTTGTATTATCAACTGTTTGGGTTTTCTTCTTTGTACTTTAAAGCTTGCATTGTTTAACTCATTCAATGTCACGATCTTTGATTTTGTCGTTATGGGAATGTACAGGGAAATCTAGAACTGAAAAGAATTCTCTTGATTATGCAATACTACCTAGGAATAGGAGTAGGACGGTCAATTGATTTAAGCTTATGTGATTAATGCATTAGTAATTGCTAGGGAGACTAGGAATAGTAAACTAGTAATTATGGTAATAGGCTCTTTTCCCCGAGGGATCGAGTTTAGAGTAATTTAGAAAGTTGCATGAACATTGATAATAAAGTGGAATATAATAGGAATAATAGATATATGAGGGTGGATCAGGATGAAATTGTAAACTCCAGTAACTCCATTCATCCATATTCTTATTTGTCAATTGATTCAACTCTTGCATTTGCATGTTTACTTTCGTTTTTGCATTAAACTCTCAAATTATTATTCTTCCAAGTCATATGCGATCAAATTACATAAACGTTTAGGCCACTGAGTCCCTTGGGAAACGATATCTAGACTTACTATCTATTATTTCTTGATACGATCTGGCACACTTGCCAGGGTGTAAACAAGGGCCCTGACAAGGGCCCTCAACCCTACTTTTATGCACTGCATCTTTTTCTATTTTTCTGCAGACCTTCCTTCTTCTTGAGTTCTGACTCCTTGATCCTTTTGCTCTTCTTCCAAATCATACCAATAACCAACAAAATTAAGGGAATTTAATGATAAAATCATAAAGTATAACCTCAACTCACTTATTCGCTAAACTGGAAACACATGAGTTCAAGCAAGTTTCTAAGTTAAAAGGGTGCATTTAGTATCAAAATTGAATCACAGATAACGGTATATTCAACCGTTATTAGCAACTCATTTTCATAGTCATAGAGTGATGAGTCGATATTTTATTGACTTCACTTAGTTTATTGTGCTAGAATTAATCAGGGAATTGTGCTTAATTTTCTGGTATTTTCCCGTTTTTCCTAAATATGCTTAATTTGACCGGAAATTCTAATTTTAATTAATTTGAATTTTCTGAGCTAATTATTTGCATTATTAA
Organism: Vigna radiata var. radiata; assembly: GCF_000741045.1. NCBI lineage: Eukaryota > Viridiplantae > Streptophyta > Magnoliopsida > Fabales > Fabaceae > Vigna > Vigna radiata. Next base: position 178,847 of record NW_014543556.1, on the reverse strand, counting down.
TTGCAGGGAAAATATTGGAGACACAATTTGGAGCATCGGGAAGGAGACTAAATAATTCAAGACTCTTGTCATTGACATTTCAAATTTAATTACTTTGAAACTTAGTAGTCTAGATAGTTTTTAATTAAACTTGTAAACATTGGGCCAATTTTTGGCAAAATAGTTTGGACCCAAATTGTGAGGATGACACATGGCACCTAGGGTTTTGCAAAGTAGGTGGACCCCACCTCATTTAGAAGGACTCATGGTCCTAGGAATAGAGGGCAGCCGTCACTTTTGTTTGGCAGGGAATTTTGGCTGTAGTGTGTGGAGACTCTCGGAGAATTTTTGGAGAGGCTTGTTTTGGAAGATAGATATAAAGGGTGCTGGAACGTCTAGACGTGACGTTCATTTTGCTGAAGAAAGATTTTTTTTATATGCTTTAAATCATGTTCACGGTATGGGATATTGGTTGAATGAAGGAGAATTTTTTGCTCTTTCCTTTTTATTAGTTGTAGCATTTCTTTTGTTGTTTTTTTTTTTTTTATAGTTTTCTCTATTGAATGAAAGAGATATATTTCACATTTGGCTTTGGAATGTTTTCTTTCAAAACTTGAATAGCACTTGGTGCCACGGACTTGATACCTTTCCTTAGCTGGAGAAAGTTTAGAAGCACATTTCAATAATTTAATTAGCATCCGGTGGGCTGATTCACGCTCCTGCCATTTGTCAAATTCCATTTAATTCCTTGCTTTAAAAACCTGGTGCCGTTGTGAGGTCTGGTGATTGAAGGCTAGGGTTAATATTATTATCCAACATGGTGTGCAGTAGGCATGAAGCATTGTCCCATCAAAGTTGATTCATTGCTTCAATAGGAAACATTTTAATTTAGCCTAGGAGAGTGTGGTAGATGTACGGTGCAGGGTTGATTTCTTTTAGGAGCATTTATTCTTTTTTTTTAGAAGAGATGTACACGTTTGAATGCCTTTCAGCAATGCTTTCATTTTGCCATGGTCACATCAAGTATTGAATGAGAAAAAAAGAGAGAGTGTACACGGACATAGAGGGCTGCAGCATCCATGCTCTCACAGTTTTAATTTTATTTTGGAAGCACACTTCAATTTCATTTGGAGAATGATGAACTAACTTTAAATGGGAGAAACTTGAGCCACGACCCTGCACATGCTATTTTCATCTTTATTCACTTTTCAATTGAAGCTCACAAGTCAAGCTGCTGCCACATTCTATTTAAAATTTCAATTGGAGAATGGTTATTTAATTTTAAGAAAGCACGTTTACAAGGTCTTGGTTTTACTCAATTTTAAAAACATTACTGCAATCACACCAGATGTCCAAATGCTACGTTTTATATATCAAATGAAAGATAATTGAGTCTACTTTCCAAGAAAAAAAACCTCGTCTCATTTAGAGCTCTATAGAAAAGGTTATGGGTAAAACATTGAGCAAAGGTCAGAGTTGTCCAATTCCAGCGTGAATTTTCGTAATTACTGTAGCAGTTTCGTTTTTACTGTTTTAATTTCATTTTCATGCATGGTGAAACCTTTTCAAACCCCCCGCCCTCACACTGTGTTAGACCTGATTCTGAACCACAGTTGGTCCTTGTGAGACGACCTAGGAGTCACTCCTAGCTATACTGCATTTCTTAATATGCAATTAAATTTGTATGGGCCGCGACACCCATCAAATTTTGGCGCCGTTGCCGGGGACCAACGGTTTGGTTTTAGGTCTTTTGTTGTGTTTGTGTGTGTTGTGTTTTGTCTTGTGNTGTGAGTGTGTTGTTCCGTTTTGTGTGTCGTGTCATGTGTTTTGCATTTAGATAGTTGCATATTTTCATTCCATTCTTCTTTCCCCCTTTCTTTCCCATGTCTACCTGTTTTGGCTATGTGGATACTGTTTCTTCTGCCTGTGCCTCTGATATTGCTTCTCATGCATCTTCTGCTGATTTTTATGTTGAGAACAATATGACTCATCCTCCCNTTCTTGAGAGCGCTCTTTGGGAGCCGGTTCCACTTGATGAGGTTGATGTTCATTGCGTTCTCACCTCTGGACTTACAGATTTGCTGCCTAGGTTTCATGATTTTGCAGGTGAATGCCCACATAGACATTTGGAGGAGTTCTACACCATTTTCTCTTTAAAGAAACCTCTTCATGTCCCTGATGATCACATGTTTTTAAGGGCATTTCCGCATTCATTAAAAGACGCAACATGGGAGTGGCTCATTCATCTTCCACCAGAATTCAGGGCCAATTGGGAAGATCTTAAGCATTTATTTTTGGATAGATTCTCCCCTACTCAGCATCATTTTGATTCATATAGCAACGATCCTGGGTGGAATGATCCTGACCTGGGATGGTATGGTACTTCACAGCTTCAAGATCAAGAACCACCATTCCAGAATACTTCTATGCCTCCATCAGTTCAGCAATACCAGAGTCAGCAGTGCGATGCTACTGCCCAAATAGCTCCTCAACCTTCTGCTTCTAAGCCTACATTGAAGGAGTTATTGGAGCAGATGACTATTTAGCACATTCAGCTCCAGCAACTGAACATGAAGTTTCAGCAGGAGACCAGAGCGTCAATTTAGAGTTTGACTGATCAGATGGGGCAGATGGCTACTCAACTCATCGAGGAACACTCTCAAATTTCAGAGGAATCATCATTCCAGACTGTTCAGCTTCTAGATGATGTTGGTGCCATCCACATAGAAGATGGGGAGCAGAGTCATGAGCTAACTATTGTGCCACCTACTTTCCCACTCTTCTATGTCCCCACTGTTGCACTTGAGGAGACTGATGAAGAATTGGAGGACCAGACAGACATGAGTACCACTTTTGAGATAGGTAGACTAGCTTCACCTTCCACCACCCAACCAATTTTCAGGGAAGTGGAGGTAGACATACCTATTATTGATTATGTTATTGATGATTATGTTGTTGATAGGTATGTTGATGTTGATGATATTGATGAACATGCTTTTGATTTTCGCTCTCTGCATGATGAGAAACAACTTTTGTCATCTTGTCTGAATGTTTATTCTCCATGCACTGAACATTAATCTAATTCTGTTGTTGATATTGCTTTTGAATTTGAAAGTGATTCATGTTTTGAGAGTTTATCTAAGGTTCAACCTCTTACACTAGGATTGGGTGTTATACCTCTGCATATTATTTCTTTGGAACCACATTGCACTAACCATGTTGCAGGAGGTACACATGCATTTGATCAACACACACCCATGGTGGAAGACAAAGGTGCCGACAGTTTGAAGATTAATAGGCACCAGCTGAACCTACTCATAAACATGCTTGAATCAAAAATTGACTATATCAGTTGCCATTTCACGCTAAACATAACCAATGCATTATGTAGATTTCAGCATAAGATTCAAAAGTGTTTGGATCAGTGTTTTGTCATTTGGAGCAAGTCTGGTTTGCCAAATATATCAGATTGAAATGGATAACAGAGACTGCAAATGACCAATTCAAATTTTCACCATATAGGTTGCTCAATTTAAGAAAAAATGATCCATACCCACATGGAAATGCATCCTAATGCTTCAAATAGATATGAAACACAATCTGATGATTCCGGGCAACAAGCTAAATTGAAGAAAAACTCTATAGAATTATGAAGAAGTCCAGAAAAAGGTTACTAAAACTGGACCGATTTAAAAAAAAATGCAAAGACACTCAGCAAGTAATACAGTACGGTTCAAACTGCTATGTGTTAAATTTGGAATCTGCAGAGTGATGCTTTCCACTATAATGTCTTAACATAAGTTATGGTATGCATTTCATCTCATTGCATCATATCCAACAATCACTAGCACACAGTCATGAAACTGAAAGCAGAATAGCAGATCACGCAACTAATGGTGCTCATAATAATTTTCCACTGGATGCAAACCAAAACTCTGTAACAGTTACACTATGTTAACCTTTGGTACTGCCTTGCCGAGGAGCTTCAAGATGCACTAGGCTTCTTATTGAATTACTCCAATCAACTATGCAGATTTATCCATTCTCGGTTAAACATGGAGCTTAGACAAATTTGGAAATAACAGTGACATGACTTAACAAAACAGCATCAGGATTTTCAAAAATAAAGACTCAAATAAATAACATGAACATATTAAAATGATGAAACCAAATCAAATCAAAGCCGGATCAATCAAATGACTCAAAGGAACTTATGGAATTTAAGAGAAGCAATGGAACAGTGAATTGAAACACAGAACATCCTAAACTGTATTTGACAACACATAAACGAAACGAACACTTATCTGGACAGCGAGATCGCTCACAAAATTGAAGTATGATGCAGCAACCAAGCTGTGATTACCAATTGATGACCGAGCTACTTGATGAAGCTTGCATCTCGTGCAGCCGAATGAAGCTGAGTTGCGTCTGAACAGCGGAGTGAAGAAGACAAGTGCAACAGCGGATGATGGAACGTATAAGGGAAGTGGTGGTTGCAGATCGGAGATGGAGTGGCTAGTTCAACCGGCTTCCATTCTTGGAAGGAACTAGGTGGTGAATGGAAAGATAGAGGAAGATGACTTTGGGCAGAGAGTTTCTTATGCTGGACAGAATTCAACAGCAGAAGAGTAATATTTCTCAAAATATATCCAAAGTAATCTGATACATGTGCTACCAAATGAATTTATAGCATTCCTATGATCTACGTGTGGTGTAGATGAAAGCCAATAAATGTGGATCAGCTTCCACGTGGCATATGCATTGTTTCCATGAGCAGCATCCAGAATCACATTTAACATGTGCTGGAAGAAAAGGTATCAACCGTGGTGTGCTTAGCAATGATGGGGGGTGCTTCCAACAACTGTGTTCTTTATTTGGACAGTTTTACCCCTTAGTCTTGGGTCTCTAAATTCCATTTAAAATGTAGGAAAAGAACTTGCCCATTTGTGTCCATATCTTCAAGTTCTTGTTGAAGTTTCCTAGCCATGCTTCTAGGAATGGGTCCATGACCTAAGTCATCATATATATATGTACTTTGTTACATGTTTCTATGTTGATTGATTGATATATTTCTGGAACATGTGTATATGCTTTAATGTGATGTGTATTATGCATCATTTAATATGTTTTACTGCACATATTTTAAAGCAAGAAATCACAAGCACTTTTACGAACTTATTCTTGTGCTACAAAGTTCTAGTACAATCAACTACATTACTAATGAATTTGACTATGTTAAATTCTTTGTACAGATTTTGAGAATCAGTGCTATGTGTTATTTTGAGAAGAAAATAATTTCAATGTGTTTGTCGTTGTGATAGTTTGACACTGTGTCTTACATATTCGACTATATATGTTGTCTGATTTGGAATTCTGTTATGCTCATGCACTCTAACGGCTATATTTTTAAAAGTTGGTTGAGCATTGATGACTTGGTCAACTGTATTGAATGTGCTCTGTTATTTGTTGACCATACGCTACTAAGTTGACTGAATTGTTATAATTGTCATAATACAGTCGACGAAATTAGTAGCACATTCGACTGAGAATCTGACTGATTAACAGAAATCTATAAATAGATTGAACATGGTTTTGTTCTAAGACTTTTGATGATCTAACAATTTCATTTATGTTTCAGATTTCTCTTAGCTCCAAGAATTCTTCAAGAAGATGTTAAGTCCTTGGCAAGTGTACCAGATCATTATCAAGTAACATAAAATGGGTAAGTCCAAGTATCGTTTCCCAAAGGACTCTTAGGCCTTACTTTTCATGTAAACCAGTCGCATAAGACTTGAGAAGAAATTGATTTTGAGTTTTTAAATGCAAAAACAAAAGTAAACATACAAATGCAGTGAATCAATTGGCTAAAGAAACTATGAATGAATGGAGTTGTTGGGGTTTACAATTTCATCTTATCCACGCTCTTATATCTACTTTTCTTATTTAATTCTCTTATTTATCATATTTTCATGCAAACGTTCTTAATCTACCCTTAACCCAATTCCTTGGCGAAAAGAGCCTATTACTAATTATCAGCTTGTTATCCCTAGCCTCCCCTAGCAATTAATATTGCATGATAAACAGAAGCAAAATACAATTGATAGTCCTACCCATATTCCTACGCGGTATAAGCATAATCAAGGAATTCCCCCCAGTTCATGACATTACTGTATGTTCCCGTATCAATAAAGACAAACAACATTTACCGAATGAGTTAAACGATAAAAGCATTAAGCAAAGGTGAAGAACCCAACAATTGATAAATCAAGCATATGCAAGCATATAAAATAAATAAGAATTTGGATATACGAGAATTTCAAAAGATTACATTGTTCCCCAACAACCTAGGGTTTAGTTCACCATAATCATGGTGAAACTAGATGAAAAATGATGAAAAATTGGAAGAAATAACCCTACACTTGGTAGATTGGAGCCTAAGCATCCAAGGAACCTCCTTCAAGGTGTGTGGAATAGCTCTGGATGTTTCTCTTTGCCAAAAGATTATGTTTTGATTCGCACTAGGACTATATATAAGCCAAAAAGATAACAGAAAGATCACATAATCTATGCTAATAAAAACAGACAACAGTGCAGGCGCCTAAGTCAACCGCTTAGCGGTTCCCCCTTGATCGCTCTAGACGCCCAACAATCCATTCTAGCGCTCAACGGTTCACTTAACCCGTCTTTTCATCCTTTTTCTTCTTCTTTCATGGGTCTAAGTCCACCTTACTTTANTTCCATCTTCAATTCACCTTAAAACCCTGCAAAACAATGTAAAAACATGCATAATATCTCTAAAACCATCTTTTGACTCTCAAATGACTCAACTAAGTGTTTTACTTGATTTTAAGTTCATTCTAAGTCATAAAGGGAGTGTTTAGATATCAAATTTAAGTATGAAAATAACGGTTTTTAGACCGTTATCGGAAGACAATGGTGATCTTTCTTGAAAGAGATTCAAAGAGGAGACTCAAATGAGCATTCATTGGCTGATCAACATCTGCACAAGAAGGTGCTTCTGTGATTGATCGTGTAGGCTTGGCATCCTGTGAAGACTGCTGAAATTGTTTGAGAGGCCTGGCATCCTATGAAGACTACTGAAATTATCTTAGAGGCTTGGCATCCTGTAAAGACTGTTGGAATTGGACCTGTTGTGATACAAGGGGATAGTTCACTTTGAGGATTATTCAAAGTGGTGTTGCAGATTGCAGAAGAGGGGATTCTTGCTGCAAGTCTGGTTTGTTGTGCAACTATATTTTGGTTTTGGGTTAAAGAGGAGATTTATATTTTTGACGTGGAGGTTTCTATAAATCCCTTGTTCTAAAAACCGCAACCATTATAGTGCATTTGCTTCTTGGGTTGGAAGGACACTGAATGTAGGCATTGTTGGTTGAACCAGTATAAAAATATGTGTTTGCATTTCTCTATCCCTTATCTTTTACATTCCAGTCAACTTTATAAAATTATCTGTTTTGGAAAATTAGAAATTAAATCTTTTTTGAATCGCAAGACAAAAGAATCTTGGATGCCACATTAAATGGACCATTTGTGACTACAAAAACTGTTGATAAAGAAACTGTTTTAAAACCGTTGACTGATCAATTTTTTTTTATTGATCTTTTCTTCCCCCAAACATGAATTCAACCTTAACGTCACAAATTCAGAGTACATGTTCTCTTCTAAGGTGTAAGGTAGGATAACATATTAGGCTCAAGCTGAAAGAAAGAAATCAAGGTAGAAAAAGGATTTACAATTGAAGCATAGTGTCACAAGGTTGGCTATTTGGCCAAGTAGCTACATAATCAATATCAAATAGGGCCTTTTTCATCCTTAACCAAAGTGTGTATATGTACGTAGAATCAAAATCATGCAAAAGTCAATTCCATATCTAGACAATTCAATATCTCTCAATCAATATATGCTCTCAACACTCACAGATCTGGTCATATTCATACACAGATAAATTCTGAAGCATAGCAACCACAACATACAAGTCATCATCCTCAGGAATCACATAACTTAATCAGATAATGCATAATCATTAAATCAAAACATCAAAGTCTTTACAACACCAAACATAAACAACTAAACATAGTTCCTCAATATAACAACTGAACTGAAATACAAACATAACAATAAGCATCAAACAACAGGAGAGTTTGTCCATATGTGCTCTACCAGGACCCATCTCGTTCGGATCTCCACTTGCTTTCATATGTCTCGTGACTTTGTTGTGTGCATTTGGGATTGGGCTCTTCATCATCCTCATCATCATCATCCTCTACATAGGTACTCCCACACCTGGACTTAGGCCTGCCCTCAGGCCGTAGTAGGGGTTCGCAAACTCAAAAGAGAATCTATGCCGATCACAGTTTAAAACAAAGTTTCCTTCCTATGCTGCAGCAGGATGTGCTCTTAAAAAAGATCTTGTGGTGATTAAAGGAGAAGTCATATGCACAAAATTTGCTAAGCGCACCGAAACTATGTGCTAAGCGATTTTTCTGTTTTTTTTAAAAAAAAATAGCAACATTCGCTTAGTGAACCATAGGTTGTGCGCTATGCGAATGTGCACTTTAAAGTTTTTTTTTTAATTTTAGTTTTTTTATATTTTTTTATCTATTATTTTTTTTATTTATACAAAATAAGCATATAGCTTAGCGCACTTTATGATGTCCGCTATGCTAATATGCACTTTCAAAGTTTTTTTTTTTTTTTTTTATATTTTTTTTTTAGAATTAACAACATTAGTTAAGCGCACCACAGGCTGTGCGCTATGCTAATGTGAATTTTAGTTTTTTTTTTTCTTTTTTTTTTTTTTTAATTTTTTATTAATATTTTTTATGGCTGCATTGCTGAGCGTATGTAGGTCTACGTTATGTTGTGCATTTTTTTTATGCATTTTAATTTAATGTTTTTTCTTTTTTAAGAAAGGGCCAAATTAGCTTAGCCACCACATATGCCTATGCTAATTTACTTTTTTGAATTATTTATTTATTTATTTTCTTTTTTAAAAATTCGCAGAGCACACTTTTGTGTGCGCTGTGCGAATAAATGTACAAAACTCTCTCTCCAATTTTGCGCTATGCGATTTAACCACTTAATTTCTCCCAGTTTGTCTCAGTGATTTTTCTCGCTTTGCTATTTAAATGCGTTATTGTTAACGGATTGGCAAGCGTACCAAATCGTATCAAGTAATAATAAATGGTACGTCCAAGTATTGTTTTCCCAAGAGACTTGAAAGGTCTTATCGTTCGCGTGAATTAAAATCGTAAGACTTGAAAATAAAAATTAATTAATTGGATGTGTGAATAAAATATAAGCATGCAAAAGAGATTGATTCAATTGACGAGAAGAAAACAATGGATGAATGGACTTGTTGGGGGTTTACAATTTCATCTTATCCACTCTCTCTTATTACTCCTCTTGAATTATTAGTTTGATTAATTAATTGTCATGCAACTTTCTTAGCCTACCCTTTACCCGATCCCTCGGCGAAAAGAGCCTAATACTAATTATTGGCTTGCTATCCCTAGCATCCCCTAGCAATTAATACAACATTATAGAGCAGAAGTGAAAAACAATTCATCGTCCTACCCCTATCCCTAGGTGGAATTGCTTAATCAAGGAATTACTCATTAGTTCATGACATTACTGTACGTCCCCGTATCAATAAAGACAAACATCAGTTATCGAATGAGTTAAACGATAAAGGCATTAAGCACAGATGAGAACCCAACAATTAACAATCAAAACATATGGAAACCATATAAATAAACCAGAGTTTCAATAAAAGAGAGTATCGAAAGATTACATTGTTTCCCCCAACAACACCATTTTCATGGTGAATCTAGATGAAAAATGGATGAAGAATGAAAAAGCAAACCCTAGATAAGATGAAAAGGAGCCTAAGCATCCAAGAGATCCTCTCCAGAGAATGAAATTAGGTCTGGCCGCCCCCTTCTGTCAAAAGAATGCATCTCAACTCGTAATAGGGCTATTTTTAGGTGAGGAGCGCAGCAGAAAACAGGCCCAAGCCCAGCAGACAACCGCCCAGCGGAACAAGTATGGCGCCCGGCGGTTTCCCACACATCGCACTACTGCCCGACGGTAGGGGTCTACCGCCCGGCGGTTTCCCTCAAATCACAAATCCGCTCAGTGCCAACGTTAGGTGCCTACTCCTCGCCCTGGACCGCCAGGCGGTGGAATTTGCCGTCGGGCGGTGAGTCGACTCTTCAATTCTTCAATTTTCTTCTCTTTTCTTGAGTCTACGACCTTTATCTTCAGCTTCATTCTTCACTTTCCCAAAAATGCTACAAAACAATGTAAAACAAGCATAATATCGCTAAAAACAGCTTTTGACTCTCTACAGACTCATTTATTGAGTTTAGCTTGACTCTAAGCTTATTCTAAGTAGTAAAGGGAGTAATTTGGTCTAAAATGATATATGAAAATAATTGTTTTTCAACCTTCATCAACACTCCAAACTTAGAATTTTGTTTGTCCTCAAGCAAACGAAACAAAACAACACACAAAAACAACGCTTGGATTTACTATTTCATCCAATGTTTCAACATTCCCACAGTACATGACAAAACTACTCAATCCCAAATCTTCAGTGAAATCAACATAAAGTGCATGCATGCTTTCAATCCAGAGATTCCACAACAGATGTTACACATTATCAATGACCAATCCACTAAGCAAAAATGCACTCATGAGAAGTAACAGTTCATACCAAGCAAGTGTTTCACTCAATCACTCAAGTGTTTAAGGTGACACTCCAACTCTCTATTACTCATAAGTCACATGAAACAAAATTGCCACTCATCTCAAACAATCAACATCTTTACATGCAAATGTCATCAAAAGGACTTTTCTAAGGCTTGTAATGTGGTTGGGCTAGCAAGAAAAATTGGTTTTTCAGGAATTCAAAGTCCTTGAGTTAAGAGAGCTACCATGGTATTCAAAATTTTAGCACAACTCTCTTCCTCACCAATCTCACTTATTCCCAACTTTTCCCCTTTTCTTTTTCATTGAGCTCATCTTCATGTTTTTCTTCTTTTCTTTTCTTTTTCTCATGAATTTTTCTTTTCACAACATTTGAGCTCAATGCTTTTCATTTGCCATGAAATTTAAGCACTTTGGGTGAAATTTGGCTAGAGAAGGGTTCTCAAAAATGGCCTTGATCATATGACATTCACATGCAATTCAATCAATAATCAAGATTAAGGCAATATCATTCATGTTTTCCTATGAACAATGCATACGACAATAAAAACTCTGGAGCTCAATACCTCACACAAGATTCATTCATACATCCTGCTTAGCATCATAACCACAATCATAATTCATCACACATCTATTTCACTAGATATTAACACACAACACAGCTCAATTATCATCCACATCAAATAATCATCAAATAGTTCCACCATGCACATCAGTCAGTCAAACATTTTCAGAAAAAGTGTTCAAGCCAAGAATACACATTGAAATTCAAATTCAACCTATTCTAAGAATTTAAAAAGTAAAAGTAAAAGTAAAAGTAAAAGAGAGAAAACTAGGTTGCCTCCTAGTAGCGCTTGTTTAACGTCGCGAGCGTGACCCAAACTTGTTTAGCACTTGTTAGTAAGTGCAATTCCTTTCAACACTTATCAGTAGGTGTGCCTTCTTGGAATCCTTCAGTTGATTTAAAATTTTTAGCATCCCTCAGTAGATGCTACCTAAAAATTGTTCCAAAAAAAAATTTCAAAAATTACATGTTCTAATGAAATTAAAAAGTGAAAATAACTGAAAATGAAAATTATTCTAAAAATACAAAAAATGATTTCCAGCAATTCAACTCTTTTTCTTCACGTTGGGATCTTCGTCGTCCCACCGGCTCAATTTTCTTTTCTCCACCCTCTTAACCTGTCTATTGTATGGTGCTTCAATTTCCACCTCCCTTTTTTCTTTCAGCTCCTTTATTATCCACTCCTTCCTTTTATATTTCACTTTGCTTCCCCGTTGGAGTGGTTCTTCTCTTGCTTTTGGGTGAATGATTCTCCTTCTTTTCTTCACTAGTGCCTGCAAAATATTACAACTATCAGAATAATTAGTATCCGACGTGTTCTCTTCTTGCTCGGCTTCGCTCTCCTGCTCCTCACGTCTGGGTCTTTTAATCACTTTGATCTTGTTTTCATTATACCCAGTATAAAGAAATAGGTGATCTACGTCCCTCATCATTATTCGCCCATCATAAGCACTAATAAGCAACTTCGAAGTTGCCATGAAGGGCCTTCCCAAAATCATAGGATACTCATCATCAGTTTCCATATCCATGACAATGAAGTCTGCCAAGAATAAAAGTTGTTCCACCCGTACAATAACATCTTCTGCCATTCCCACCGGTATTTTTACCGAACCATCAGCCATTGTCACAGTAAGATCAGACGGTTTCAATACAATCCCTCTTATTTTTGTCAGAAAATCTATGGGCATCATATTAATGCTCGATCCTGAGTCTATCATTGCTTCCACATCAAAATCATTCAGGGCGTATGATAATGTTACACATCCCAGATCTTTTGCCTTAAGTGGATGATCCCTCTTTAGCGGTTGAACAGCAGCGTCCTCCTGATGAAGGTTGAAAAATAGTGATTTTCATATGTCAATTTAGACGAAATTACACCCTTTACTGCTCGGAATGAGCTTAGAATCAAGCAAAACTCAATAAATGAGTCTGAAGAGAGTCAAAAGTTGTTTTTAGCTATTTTATGCTTATTTTGCATTGTTTTGTAGCTAATTTGAGAAAAGTAAGAATGGAGTTGAAGATACAGGTCGTTGACTCAAGAAAAGAGCAAAAAAATGAAGTTTTTAAGAGTCGACGTACCCCCCAGTGGCACACTTGAACGCCGGGCGGTCCGGGATGAGGAGTAGGAAGGGCATTTCACACTGAGAGAAACTGCCGGGCGCTGGCAATTGCCGCCGGGCGGTGGCATGGGAAACCGCCGAGCGGTGGCAACTGCCGCCGGGCGGTTGCGGCAGGTTGTGGCAAACCGCCAGGCGGCACACTTAAACCGCCCAGCGGTGGCTCGCTAGACTTGGGCCTGATTTTGACGCGCTCCTCACCTATTTATACCCGTACTACGAATTCAGAGTCATTCTTTTGACAGGGGAAGACGGCCAGACCTAATTTTGCTCTCTGGAGAGGATCTCTTGGATGCTTAGCCTCATTTTCATCTTTTCTAGGGTTTGCTCTTCCATTTTTCATCTAGTTTCACCATGTCTATGGTGAACTAAACCCTATTGTTGTTGGGGAATTCAATGTAATCTTTTGATACTCTCTCTTATTGAAACTATTGATATTTATATGGTCTCCATATGTTTTGATTGATTATTGTTGGGTTATCATCTGTGCTTATGGCTTTTATCGTTTAACTCATTCGGTATATCGTTGTTTGTCGTTATTGACATGGGGACGTGCGGTAATGACATGAACTGGTGAGTAATCTCTTGATTCTGCAATACCACCTAGGGATAGGGGTAGGACGACCAATTGTGCTAACTTCGATTTATAATGCGGTATTAATTACTAGGGGAGGCTAGGGATAGCAAGCCGATAGTTAATATTAGGCCTTTTTCGCTGAGGGATCGGGTTAAGGGGAGGCTAAGAAAGTCGCGTAACAATTGAATCAATCTAATAATCAAGGGTAGTATGTAAGAGAGAGTGGAATAGATGAAATTATTAGTACCCAACAACATCCATCCATCCATTGTTTTCACTTGTCAATTGAACCAACCTTTATTTTGCATGTTAATATTTTTGCTCTCAAACCCAATTTATTAATTTTTATTTCTCAAGTCTTACTATTTTAATTCACGCGAACGAGGAAGCCATACGAGTCTCTTGGGAAAACGATACTTGGTCTTACCATTTATATTACTTATACGATTGGTACACTTGTCAATCCGTCAACAACTCCTCTTCATCAGTGAGTTCAGTCTCTTCTTTACGACTGAAATTGATTCTTTCAACACAGGGAGGGATTTGCGGATTTACTTCAGGTACCATAGTCTCTTGATTGAAAATCTCTCTAAATCTCCCATCATGACTGTCTTCAACTCGCATCTCTTCTTTACCTCCACTGGCGTTGAACTCACTAGCCTCTTCTATTTCCTGGCTCTCCTCTCTTGCCTCAGCGCTTACCACCTCTTTGTCTCCATCTTGAGTGCTCCCCTCTTTGACTAGATCATCCCCAGCCTTCTTTTTCTTCTTTTATTATAACAACCTTGCATTCTTCTTTGGGGTTAACATCAGTGCTAGCCTGGAACTGGTACTTCTCGGTGGTTACGATCCTTTTCGACTGCTGGTTAATCTGTGACTCCAATGATTTGAAGCTTGCTTGATTACTATTTAACTGAGATTCATAAATTTTAAAGAATTTCTCAAATCTCCCACTTAACTTTCTGACTATCTCAATTAAACTGTTCACATGCTGACATAAGGAAGAGGGTTGTTGCTGCCGGAAGTTGCCCACTTGTCCAGATGAATTATTCTGGCTCTGCCCAATACTAGGGTGATTTTTCCAACCTTGGCTAGAATTACCTTGGTTGAAATTTCCTTGCTTGTATTGAAATTGGCCTCCCATATAATTAACATCCTGCTACATCTCCTCAGTGAAAGCACATTGACCATTGATATGGTCACCACCGCATAAGTCACAAAGTTGTTGTGTCTGAGAAATATTTTTGATTCCCCTAGGAAGTTCAGAGAGGACTTTTGTCAACTTGTCTAATTTTTGGCTGAGAAGGTGATTCTAAGCAGCTATAGCGTCTTCAGCAGGAAGGTGCAAGAGTCCTCCTTTTTGTATGCCCCTTTCACTCTTTGATACTTCATTCAAGGCCATTGTTAAAGGATTGGCAAGCGTACCAAATCATTCAAGTAATAATAAATGGTTAGTCCAAGTATCGCTTTCCCAAGAGACTCGAAAGGCCTTATCGTTCGTGTAAATTAAGATCGTAAGACTTGAAAATAAAAATTAATTAATTGGGTATGATAACAAAATATAAACATACAAAAGAGATTGATTCAATTGACAAGAAGAAAACAATGCATGAATGGAGTTGTTGGGGGTTTAGAATTTCATCTTATCCGCTCTCTCTTATTTACTCCTCTTGATTTATTAGCTTGATTAATTAATTGTCATGCAACTTTCTTAGCCTACCCTTAACCCGATCCCTCGACGAAAAGAGCCTAATACTAATTACTGGCTTGCTATCCCTAGCCTCCCCTAGCAATTAATACTACATTATAGAGCAGAAGTTATAAACAATTGATCGTCCTACCCCTATCCCTAGGTAGTATTGCTTAATCAAGGAATTACTCACTAGTTCATGACATTACTGTACGTCCCTGTATCAATAAAGACAAACAATAGTTATCGAATGAGTTAAACGATAAAAGCATTAAGCATATATGAGAACCCAACAATTAATAATCAAAGCATATGGAAACCATATAAATAAACAAGAGTTTCAATAGAAGAGAGTATCAAAAGATTACATTGTTTCCCCCAACAACAATAGGGTTTAGTTCACCATTGTCATGGTGAAACTAGATGAAAAATGGATGAAGAATGGAAAAGCAAACCCTAGAAAAGATTAAAAGGAGCCTAAGCATCCAAGAGATCCTCTCCAGAGAGTGAAATTAGGTCTGGCTGCCCCCTTCTGTCAAAGGAATGCATCTAAACTCGAAATAGGGTATTTATAGGTGAGGAGCGCAACAGAAAACAGGCCCAAGCCCAGCAGACAACTGCCCGGCGAAAAAAGTGTGGCGCCCGGCGATTTCCCACAAATCGCACCACCGCCCGGCGGTAGGGGTCTACCACCCGGCGGTTTCCCTCAAAACCGCCCAATGCCAACGCCAGTGCCTACTCCTCGCCCCGGACCTCCCAACGGTGTAAGTTACCGCTGTGCGGTGCGTCGACTCTTCAAATCTTCAATTTTCTTCTATTTTCTTGAGTCTTCGACCTTTATCTTCAACTCCATTCTTCCCTTTCACCAAAATACTACGAAACAATGCAAAACAAGCATAATATCGCTAAAAACAACTTTTGACTCTCTACAAACTCATTTATTGAGTTTTGCTTGATTCTAAGCTCATTCTAAGTAGTAAAGGGCGTAATTTGGTCTAATTTGACATATGAATATTACTGTTTTTCAACCTTCATCAACACCCCAAACGTAGAATTTTTCTTGTCCTCAAGCAAAACAAAATAAAACAACACATAAAACAAAGCTTGGCTTTCTACTCTTTCATCCAATGATTCAACCTTCGCAAAGTAAATGAGAAAACTACTCAATCCAAATCCTCAGCGAAATCAAAATAAGATGCATGCATGTTTTCAATCCAGATATTGCACAACAGATGTTACACATTATGAATGACTAATCCACTAAGCAAAAATGCACTCATGAAAATTAACAGTTCATACCAAGCAAGTGTTTCACTCAATCACTCAAGTGTTTAAGGTGACACTCCAACTCTCTATTATTCATAAGTCACATGAAACAAAATTGTCATTCATCTCAAATAATCAACATCTTTACATGCAAATGCCATCGAAAGGACTTTTTCAAGACTTGTAATGAGGTCAGGCTAACAAGAAATATTGTTTTTTCTGGAATCCAAAGTCCTTGAGTCAAGAGAGCGATCATAATATTCAACATTTGAGCACAACTCTCTTTTTCACCAATCTCACTCATTCCCAACTTCTTCCCTTTTCTTTTACATTGAGCTCACTTTCATGCTTTTCTTCTTTTCTTTTCTTTTTCTCATGAATTTTTCTTTTCACAAAACTTGAGCTCAATACTTTTCATTTGCCTTTCAATTTCCCCCATGCAACCCCAAACTTGAACCTTTTCATCGCATACAATTAAGCTCATCCCAACTCAAGGTAGAGAATTTCAAGACAAGGGTTCACATCCTGTTTAAGGCTAAGGTTCAAAAAGGGTAATATTTTCAAGCAATTTTGGTGAAAATTTGGCTAGAGCAGGGTTCTCAAAAATGGCCTTGATCATATGACATTCAGATGCAATTCAATCAATTATCAAGATTAAGGCAATATCATTCATGTTTTCCTGTGAACAATGCATACAACAATANAAACTCTGGAGCTCAAAACCTCACACAACATGCTTTCTCACACAAGATTCATTTATACACCCTGCTTAGCATCGTAACCACAATCCTAAGTCATCACTCATCTGTTTCACAGAATATCAACATGCATTGCAACTCAATTCTCATCCACATCAAATAGGCTCATCATGCAAATCATTCAGTCAAACATCTTCAGAAAAAGTATTCAAGCCAAGCATACACACGAAAAATAAAATTCAACCTATTCTAAGATTTTAAATGCAAAGATAAGAGAGAGAATCTAGGTTGCCTCCTAGTAGCGCTTGTTTAATGTCATGAGCCTGACCCAAACCTGTTTAATACTTGTCAACAAGTGCAAATCCTTCCAACATCCATCAGTAGGTGTACCTTTCTGTGTTCTCCAATAGTTCCAAAAAATTTAGCATCCCCTAGTAAATGCCACCCAAAAATTGTTCCAAAAACCAAATAATTACAAGTTTTTAAAAAAAATAAACCTAGACTAAAAATGAAAAATAAAAAAAAAATGTTTTACAACAATTGGGATGACCCCAACAAACACCTATCAATAGGTGTTCAAATTCTTCCCGCTTGATATTCTTTTCTTTTTCTTCTTCCTACTGAATTCCTTCATAAAGTTGAGAACACCAAGCACATGTTTCCAAGTTTCAACCGTAGGAACCTTAATCTCCAATTTCTTGAAGATCTCCATAAAGCACTTGAACCTATTTTCCCTCTTATGATTTTTCTTCTGATGAGGAAAGGGTTTTGCATATGATCTTTTCTTCCTTCCTCTCCTCCTCTTTTTCTCAATCTCCCCCCTCAACTTTCTCTTTTTCTTTCTTTTTATTTTCTTCTTTATTTTTGCACATTTTCTATTTTTCTTTTTTCTTTCAACCACTTGAATGATAAAGCTCCCTGGATCTTGTAATTTAGGAGGTAATGTTCTTTGTATGACTGCACTGCAATTTCCTTGCACCTCAATAGTTTCCTTCTCAATATACTTCCTCCCTTTCATGAGAAGTTCTTTCAAAAATTTCGCATCTGATGGTATTTGCTGAAGTGCCTCAGAGAATGGTATGGTTATTTCCAATTTCTTGTGAATCTCCATAAAACGCTCCAACTGCTTTTCTTTTTCCCTCCTAGAATATGTCTTTAGATAGGGCAAGGGTTTTTCATACTCCCTCTCTTTCAATTGTACAACCTCTTCTTCTATCTTTCTTCATCTATGTTCTCGTTAACAACAACCTTTTTTGTTTCTATCTCTTCTATCTTTTTCACTTCTTTCTTTACCTTCTCCTTATCAACAACCTCATCAATTTCTGTCTCCAAATTCCTGAAGGCAACTTCATAGCTCATGGGATCACACCTCTCCAGAAATTTGTCAAATTTTTCATTTAAGCTTTTGAGTTGTTCCGTCACATCAGCTATTTGTTGACAAAGTTGTTGATCATACTCCCACGTTTCAATTGGTGAAGAGCTTTGTTGCTGCCACTGATAATGTTTCCTCTCCTCCATGCTTTTAACATGGTATGGTTCAAAATTCATAATCCTTTGAAAAATTTCCTCAGATTCTGCACTTCTTTGTATAGGCATAAAAGGAGGCTCAGCAACTTGTCCATATCGACTTTGATCCATGTATGAGTGAGGTTCCCACCAGTGATTGAAATTATTTTGGTAGGATTAAGTGCCCATATAATCAATTCCTTGTCCATTCTGCATTTGGCAAACATTAAGCACAAAACCCTAGAAAACATTTATTAGAACAAAAATGAAAATAAACATAAAATCAATTCAAACTTAGTCAATCCACACTACTTGAAAAAGTTAAACCTCGAGTCCCCGACAACCGCGCCAAAAACTTGTTAACGGATTGGCAAGCGTACCAAATCGTTCAAGTAATAATAAATGGTTAGTCCAAGTATCGTTTTCCCAAGAGACTCGAAAGGCCTTATCGTTCGTGTGAATTAAGATCGTAAGACTTGAAAATAAAAATTAATTAATTGGTATGATAACAAAATATAAATATACAAAAGAGATTGATTCAATTGACAAGAAGAAAACAATGGATGAATGGAGTTGTTGGGGGTTTCAATTTCATCTTATCCGCTCTCTCTTATTTACTCCTCTTGANTTATTAGCTTGATTAATTAATTGTCATGCAACTTTCTTAGCCTACCCTTAACCCGATCCCTCGGNGAAAAGAGCCTAATACTAATTACTGGCTTGTTATCCCTAACTTCCCCTAGCAAATAATACAGCATTCTAGAGCAGAAGTTATAATCAATTGATCGTCCTACCCCTATCCCTAGGTGGTATTGCTTAATCAAGGAATTACTCATCAGTTCATGACATTACTGTATGTCCCCGTATGAATAAAGACAAACAACAGTTATCGAATGAGTTAAACGATAAAAGCATTAAGCACAAATGAGAACCCAACAATTAATAATCAAAGCATATGGAAACCATATAAATAAATAAAGAGTTTTAATAGAAGAGAGTATCAAAAGATTACATTATTTCCCCCAACAACAATAGGGTTTAGTTCACCATTGTCATGGTGAAACTAGATGAAAAATGGATGAAGAATGGAAAAGCACCCTAGAAAAGAACAAAAGGAGCCTAAGCATCCAAGAGATACTCTCCAGAGAGTGAAATTAGGTCTGGCCGCCCCCTTCTGTCAAAAGAATGCATCTAAACTCGAAATAGGGGTATTTATAGGTGAGGAACACAACAGAAAACAGGCCCAAGCCAGTAGACAATCGCCCGACGGAACAAGTGTGGCGCCCGGCGGTTTCCTACAAATCGCACCACCGCCCGGTAGTAGGTCTACCACACGGCGGTTTCCCTCAAAATCGCCCAACGCCAACGCTAGTGCCTACTCCTCGCCTTGGACTTCCCAGCGGTGTAAGTAACCGCCGGGCGGTGCGTCGACTCTCCAAATCTTCAATTTTCTTCTATTTTCTAGAGTCTTCGACCTTTATCTTCAACTTCATTCTTCCCTTTCACCAAAATACTACAAAACAATGCAAAACAAGCATAATATCGCTAAAAACAGCTTTTGACTCTCTACAGACCCATTTATTGAGTTTTGCTTGATTCTAAGCTCCTTCCAAGTAGTAAATGGCGTAATTTGGTCTAATTTGACATATGAAATTACTGTTTTTCAACCTTCATCAACCATCTCTTCAATCAAATCATACGCCTCGTCTTCCGTTTTTCTATTGATACTACTTCCAACTGTGGCATATGACATCATCTTAGAATGAGCGCATAAACCTCCAAGGAAAGCAAGGAAGTATGAAGTCTTATCGAACCCATGGACTGGGGTCGCCCTCAATAAACCTTTAAATTTGTCCCATGCTTGCCCGAGAGTTTCCTCCATTCCTTGCTTGAACGAAGAGATCTCCAGCTTCCCTTGATTAATTTTTGGAATTGGAAAGAATTTAGTGACAAATTGCTGTGTCACCGCCTCCTAACTCCTGAATGTTCCTTCAGGGAAAGAATTCAACCAATCCTTTGCGTTTCCTCCAAGAGAGAAAGGAAACAAATTGAGTCTTACTCTGTCATCCGACACTCCGGTTATCTTGACAGTGTTGCAAATCTCACCAAAGATAGTCAAATGCTTATAAGGATTCTCATTCGGCAACCCATGGAATTGATTATTCTGGACTAATTGGATGAGTGTAGGACTCATCACCATGCTAGTTGCGTTATCAGCTGGAACCGCAATACTGTTGAAGTTTAAAGGGCCTACTGCATTTGCTGCGTCCCCCAATGTGCGTCTAGGAGGAGGTTGGTTAGCCATCTCCTCAAAATCTGGTGTAGGAATCTCACAAGAAGACTGCGAAACTACTTCAGGAGAAAGAGATCTCTCACGTGAAGGACGTCTCCTTCTCCTCCCTTCTGGTAAACCTTCTAAAAGAGGTTGTTGGCCTTTTCTGCTTCTAGTATGAATTGCTTCTTGCATACACAAGAAACAACCCTAAAAGCACTTTTACAGAAAAATAAAATAAAACACAATTAAACAAAAATAAAACAAAAATAATGACAAACAAGTCAAAATCAATCAATCCACATTACTATAAAAGGTAAACCTCGAGTCCCCGACAACGACGCCAAAAACATGTTAACGAATTGGCAAGCGTATCAAATCGTATCAAGTAATAATAAATGGTAAGTCCAAGTATCGTTTTCCCAAGAGACTCGAAAGGCCTTATCGTTCGCATGAATTAAAATCGTAAGACTTAAAAATAAAAATTAATTAATTGGATGTGTGAAGAAAATTTAAAAATGCAAAAGAGATTGATTCAATTGACGAGAAGAAAACAATTGATGAATGGAGTTGTTGGGGGTTTACAATTTCATCTTATCCGCTCTCTCTTATCTACTCCTCTTGAATTATTAGCTTGATTAATTAATTGTCATCAAACTTTCTTAGCCTACCCTTAACCCGATCCCTTGGCGAAAAAAGCCTAATACTAATTACTGGCTTGCTATGCCTAGCCTCCCCTAGCAATTAATACAGCATTATAGAGCAGACGTGAAAAACAATTTATCGTCCTACCCCTATCCCTAGGTGGTATTGCTTAATCAAGGAATTACTCACCAGTTCATGACATTACTGTACGTCCCCGTATCAATAAAGACAAACATCAATTATCGAATGACTTAAACGATAAAGGCATTAAGCACAGATGAGAACCCAACAATTAACAATCAAAACATATGGAAACCATATAAATAAACAAGAGTTTCAATAAAAGAGAGTATCAAAAGATTACATTATTTCTCCAACAACAATAGGGTTTAGTTCACCATTTTCATGGTGAATCTAGATGAAAAATGGATGAAGAATTGAAAAGCAAACCCTAGATAAGATGAAATGGAGCCTAAGGATCCAAGAGATCCTCTCCAGAGAGTGAAATTAGGTCTGGTCGCCCCCTTCTGTCAAAAGAATGCATCTCAACTGGCAATAGGGTTATTTATAGGTGAGGAACGCAGTAGAAAACAGGCCCAAGCCCAACAGAGAACCGCGTGGCAGAACAAGTGTGGCGCCCGACTATTTCCCACAAATCGCACTACCGCCCGACGGTAGGGGTCTATCGCCCGGCGGTTTCCCTCAAATCACAAATCCGCCCAGCACCAACGTCAGGTGCCTACTCCTCGCCCTGGACCGCCTAGCGATGGAATTTGCCGCTGGGCAGTGCGTCGACTCTTCAATTCTTCAATTTCTTCTCTTTTCTTGAGTCTACAACCTTTATCTTCAGCTTCATTCTTCACTTTCTCAAAAATGCTACAAAACAATGCAAAACAAGCATAATATCGCTAAAAACAGCTTTTGACTCTCTACAGACTCATTTATTGAGTTTTGCTTGATTCTAAGCTCATTCTAAGTAGTAAAGGGAGTTTTGACTCTCTACAGACCCTCTTGTTGTGCCTATCTAAGCTTGACACACCTCACCCAATCCCTTGGCCTAAGAATGTATCAGAACTTGCATTAAGAACTAGAACAGTGGGGACCAAACTCCCAATTCCATCCTTGGTGATCTTTAAAATCAAGGTTGATTTAGCTAGTTCGACTGCTGAAATCCCATCCTTAGGATCTTCCAACAACTAGATCATTCTCTAAGGCGTACCCCGAAACAAGCTTTAAACAAAAACTAAACCAGTAGAAAGTATAAACATTTGTAGTCACAACTGCATACACAACAACATTCGAAAAGAAAAACTCACAACAAAGTCTAAAAGAGTCACAAATGTCGAAATTGTCTTGTGTTAGAACAAAAGTCCCCGGCAACGGCACCAAAAACTTGATAACTTTTTGGCAAGTATACCAAATCGTTACAAGTAATACAATGGATAAGTAAAGTATCATTCTCCCAAGGGACTTGTGCAACACATGACAATTCTTCCTTTTATAACTCAATTAGACATCAAAATACAAAAAACAATACAAGAAACCCAGTTGGTGTGCCAGGAATTGGTCTTTGACTAACATTACAGTAACATCCTGGATAAAATACATTCTCTGTTCAAGCATTCACATAAACGTATCTTGATTTAATTCCTTAAAGAAATTTATAAAATTATCTATTAAATTATTAATTCCTTAATTAATTCAACAGATAATTTTGCATTAAAATAAGATGTTTAGAATGACCAAAAGTACAGAAGTTATTCCTAGCGTAATCACTTTTAGTTTCTATTCTTACGTTTTTGGTTCTAAAAATACTTCCCAATACAAAAGAACCTTTAAAAAGAATTATGCTTCTGTATCATCTAAAGCAAGTCCAGAAAAGAACAAGAACAGAGACATATATTGCACAGGAAATTTACATTAATGTATCGTCATACAACCAATTCTAATGAACAGAAAAACTAGCCTCTCCTAGACATCTAAAACGTACCCTTTACAGCAATTCCTTGCGAAAAGTAAAGTCTTGATGTCTTCAAGGGTCTCCTGATGGTCTACTCCAGTTCTCCAGAGCGATTTTCTATTTTTCGTGTCAGGAGATGGTTTCTGCCTTTCTGTAACGTCTTTTAAGAGCCACTTAACTTCCTTAATTCGCTCAGCGCACAAGTATGTGTGCATTATGCGAATTTCAAATTTTCTATTCTAAGACAGTTGTTATTCGCTCAACGCACAGGAATTGGTGCGCTGTGCGAATTTCTTTTTTTTTTCTGCCTCTGCGAATTTTTCCTTGCGCTCTGCGAGAATTGGCTGACAGATTATAATTTATACATCTTTTCCTGAACAATAATTTATGTAACAATCTACTTCCTATTACAACTTTTCACTAAGTAATAACATGAATAATTATAAAATTGAGATCATTATTAAGTGTAAAAATAACTCATTTTCACACTTATCAAGAATTGATGACCTTAATGGTAAGAAAATTTAGTCGACTTATTCAAAATGATAGTCAACTGTCTAACCATGCAGGTCAAGGAAAAAAGAATAACTTCAGCAAGAATGTTGTCCAATGCTATGAATGCTGAAAGGAAGGTCACATCAAGCCTGACTGTCTTGAATTAAAGCTGAAGCAAAAAGGAAAGAAAAGATTCCTTAAAGGAAAAAATCTAAAAAGAAAAGGAGCATACATTGCTTGGGAGAATACAGATTCTGAAAGCTCAAGTGATGAAGATATTGATCAAGATGAGGAATCAAACTTGTGCTATATGACTGGAGTTACTTGGGACGATTATGACAATGATGCAGACATCTCAAGTGAACAGTGGAAATCAAATATGATATGCTGAGGCAATGCGACTGCAATACAAGGTTAATTGACTGAACTCTAAAAGAAGAGATTTTGAGTATAAAATTAATAACCTTGTTGCTGATAATGAAAGATTAGAAAAAGAGTTAAATGAAGCTTTGTTATCTGCTAAAAATGTCAAGATTGAAAATGTTGCAGTAGATAAAATCTGTGAAAATTGTCCTACTTATGTTGAAAAGATAGATTACTTAACTAGCAAGCTAGCTAAGTTTACTCAAGGAAGAGACAATTTAAATGTTGTACTAAAATCATCTAGCAAAACTATTTTCAAGCAAGGAATAGTCTACAAAGCTCAATCTAGCAGAACCAATACTAAGAGATTTACTAATATAAGTAAACCTGCTAAGAATGCATGTTTCTATTGTAATTGTGTTGGTCATACTGTTAGAAACTGTTATTATAGAAATGTTGTTGTTCCTAAAAAATTATTTGTTTGGAAACCAAAGGAACTTGTAACAAGGACTGACAATCATGAACCCAAAGTTAAATGGGTATCAGCAACCAAATCTTAATCTGTTTTTGCAGAATATAAAAAGTTGATGATGTATGATCTCAAGGATGGATCAATCTGGATTAAATCATTATCTTCAGAATCTACAACTGGTAAATCTGTATCGACTTACTGCTTATTGTTTAACTACATTAATTGTTTCTATGTGATAACATGAATACATTGTTTGTTTTATTGATTGATTGTTTGTTTGTAAAACTCTATTTTTCATGAGTCTTAGTCAACTACCTAATTAATACATTCGACTAGACATTGCACATTCTTCAATTAAACTCATTAGGGATTCAACTGCCTAAACGTGTTGACTATATTTGAAATTTAAAATTTTAATTTGGTGCGAAATTTGAATTTAAGGTTCCCATCCAAAATACTAACATGCATATTTCATCAAATTCTCAAGTATCATTGGAACTCTGTCACAACTACATTCTCTGAATCGTCGCTCTTCAAACAATCTCAGTCTTTTCTGTTGTCTCTATATACTCAAATGACTTCAAGCTCTGGACAAAACAAACGTGTCAAGACACTAGGACAGAAACATTCTAGACGGGTCCCTTAACTAAGCAGATGGATCAATGATGATGACATACAAGCAAAGTTTCTAGACGGTTGGAAAATGAGAAGTTTGATACCTCACAGATTCTTGAAATTAAAGTTCTTTAGAGATGAAGGTTTCGTGTTCCAAAAGGTGGATTAAACGTCAAGGGTTAAGAAAATTTGTGGAAATGTCTGATCCTCGGTACCCTGATCTTGTCAAAGTTTTCTACTGCAATCTAAAGGTTGAAGATGTTGTGCTCCAGAGTTAAGGGAGTTAATGTCAAATTAACTGAAGACACTTGGACAAACCTGGCAGGATTAAAGCCTGAAGGAGAAAATTTTCACTTAGGAATTGAAGGATTCCATAAGTTTACTGTGTATCTAAGCACATTGAGAAATCCTGATGATGTTAGAGACCATTCCAGTTATAAAACAGGGGGAATGAAAGTAGATGATCGACTTGTTATTCTAGTTATCTCTTGGATTCTGATGCCAAGAGGAGGAAATCATGCACATGCTACTACTGAGGATTTGTTTCTACTAAAAGCATTAAAGGAAAACATTCAAGTTAACTGGCCTGCTGCAATATCTGACAACATGATGAAGGTTACAAAGTTAGAGTCTGCTAAGTTACCATATTGTGTTTTCATATCAAAAGTTCTTGTTTACTATGGAGTATATTGTATTGGAGAATCAAGCAAACCTTGCTCCACAACAAGCATGATTGATAAGACTACCTTGCATCTTATGCAAATGACAAAAACGAATGAAGGATTGATATACAAAAATGAGGCTCCAAATAAAGAAAGTGAACTATAATCTATTCTTAATAGCAAGTATAAAGCAAAATCTGAGTTTGAGAGAATCATGTTGAATGGCTTAAGAATGGTGATAAAGCTTTTGAAAGAGCATAAAACAACACAAAGTCATGAAGGACATCTTGAAGGTTCTACAACTGCTGATGAAAGTAACTCTGAAGAATCGAATGAGTGTGAGAAGACTAAAGAGGAAAATACTGGTTCTGAAGACAGTAACATGATACTTGGTGACTTTCTTAACAAAAAGAAATGGAAGAATTGATAATCTTAGTTAGTTGCATGGCTTAGATATGCCATCTTTTGTTTAGTGTGTCTTTTTGTTCCTTGATCATGGTTCTATCAATGTAAAATTCTATTTTCAAGGAAATGAAATTAGTACTTTTGAATCAATACAGTTGCTTTGAATTTGTTTGAAAATGCTTGCACTGCTTCATTGATTCTACTGCAACATGTTTGAAGTCAACTATGCCAATCTGATTGTTTCACATCTGATACACTGATTGGTTGATTCGACTATGTCTTGTGTGAAGTCGAATATGCTTGAACAATTTTATATCTTTATATTTTGACTTCTGCTATTCGTAACTATTTTTCTTGCATAACTAAATTGCTTGATCTGGAAAGGATTTTTAAAGTTTTATAGGAAGAACATTGCTTTCAGAATTACAAGTGGAATTCAACAACGTTGGAAAACAATATCTTCGATTGGAGAAATACAACAATCGACTGTTCAAGGGTTATAAATTCCAATATTGGAATTTGGTTATTCTTTTCGTGATTGCTTATTCTGATATATATGTTATTATCTCTGCTATAAATAATTTGTTAATCATCTTATCTGAGATAATATTGTGAGATTGTTGATAATTATATCATTGCATATCTGAATTGAGTGTTATACTGTCTTTGATACCATTCTGTGATTGAAATGATTGTTTAATTTGTGATATGTTGCATTGTGCATCTGATTTGATTTTATTACTTATGGATAATGATAGAGGGAGTATCAATTATTACACATTATTATTCACATGACTGCATTTCAGGGGGAGTTATTTTTTTTACATGTGACTGAATGTGATATGGAGATCATCATCGTACTCTAAATACTTGCATATTCTGTTTGATGTATCTCTGGTTGATTGTTTTTCAGCAAAGTATCATAAGCAAACCTTTTTTGCTAATGCACAAAGGGGGAGAAAACTTATGATCTAAAAGTGCTATATGAAAGGGGGAGATTATTGATTCTTTCTCAATCTGTGTGATATATTTTGCTGATATTGTGTTACATGCAGAGTACATAACTCTTTTAATTGTGTTAATTTCTTCTGCTACTCTATTTTGTATTAAAGTGTGCAAACATGGTTGGTTATTAATCATGGTTGTGTATCATAAAAAAAGGGGGAGATTGTTGAGATTGTTGAAAACACAATTTCTATATCAATCTAGTTTTTTATGATGACAACACATTGCTTAATAACAAGTACATGTTGTTGTTGTATTACATGTTCTTATGTTGATTAAACTGTAATATCTGTTGAACAAGTGTATATGTATGTATTTTGTTACATGTTCCTGTGTTGATTGATTGATATATTTTTGGAACATGTGTATATGCTTTAGTGTGTTGTGTACTATGCATCATTTCATATGTTTTACTGCACATATTTTAAAGAAAGAAATCACAAGCACTTTTACGAACTTATTCTTGTGCTACAAAGTTCTAGTACAATCGACTACATTACTAATGAATTTGACTATGCTAAAATCTTTGTACAGATTTTGAGAATATGTGCTATGTGCTATTTTGAGAAGAAAAGAATTTCAAAGTGTTTGTCATTGTGATAGTCGACACTGTGTTATAACTGTCATAATACAGTCGACTTAATTAGTAGCACATTCAACTAAGAATCTGACTGATTAACAGAAATCTATAAATAGACTGAACACGGTTTTGTTCTAAGACTTTTGATGATCTAACAATTTTATTTCTGTTTCAGATTTCTCTTAGCTCCAAGAATTCTCCAAGAAGACGATGGTGATCTTTCTTGAAAGAGATTCAAAAAGGAGATTCAATTGCGCATTCATTGGTTGGTCAACATCTGCACAAGAAGGTGCTTTTGTGATTGATCGTGTAGGCTTGACATCCTGTGAAGACTGTTGAAATTGTCTAAGAGGCTTGACATCCTGTGAAGACTGCTAAAATTGTCTGAGAGGCTTGGCATCCTGTAAAGACTACTGGAATTGGACCTGTTGTGATACAGGGGGATAGTTCACTTTGAGGATTGTTCAAAGTGGTGTTGCAGATTGCAGAAGAGGGGATTCATACTGCAAGTCTGGTTTGTTGTGCAGCTATATTTTGGTTTTGGGTTAGAGAGGAGATTTATATTTTTGACCGGGAGGTCTTCTATAAATTATTTGTTGTAAAAACCGCAACCATTATAGTGCATTTGCTTCTTGGGTTTGAAGGACACTGGACGATGGAAACCCATTGAGGACATTCCATTCAAAGGAGTATCAACTAAAGCTAAGGCTAAGAAAGGGAAGTGAAGAAGGACTTTTAAAAACCTTTTTCTTGATTTTCTTTCTCTAAGTCTTAAAAGGATTCTATTCTAATATGTCTATATGTTATTTTGTAGGGTTCAATAAGACTGGTGTTTCATCGTGCACCTTCAAGTCTTTCATCCTACACCTCCAATTTCTGAAAATGTCCTTAATTAATAAAGTGTTTATTTATTAATTTTTTGGTTATAGACAGTTTATATGCCGACCATTGACTACACCCCTTAACTACACCCATTTTTATATGCACCCCTGCACTCCTTTCTCATGTATTAAAAAACTTTCAAGTCTTTCAAATGTTTAAATTATATTACTTATTCAATTATTTTTATATTAGTTTATAATTTTTATAAATTTATAATACAATTATATAATTTTTAATTATTATAAATTAATTTACATAAAATTATTAAAATTAATAAAAGTATTTTAGAATATAACAAAACTTAATTTATGCGTATCGGATATGAAAATCCGATTATACGCATATAGGATATGGATATCCGATTATTGGTATTTGGATTTGCAAATCTGAATTTCTTTCATAAATGTTTTGTTATATTATTTATTTAATTATTTTATTAGTTTGTAATTATATTTAAATTTATGTAACAATTTTTATAAATTTATAATTTAATTACATCATTTTTAATTGTTAAAAAATAATTTTTATGAATTTTGTAGATTTAATATAAATAACTTTGAAAAGTAAAATTGTAAAGATGTTTATCGGATATGAAAATCCCATTAAGGAGTTGTCGAATGTCAATATCCGAGTAGATCAGATACGGAGATCCGATGAACTGCGATACGTTTATGATTTTACATGGTATGTGTAATGAGTTTCGATGGTGGTGTTTGCTTTGTGATGTTATATAAGTCTACTATTGTGGTTTATGATTGGGTTACCAAAAATATAACCCTGAATAAATACAAATAGGCTAGGGTTGCAAGTTATGTTTAAACCTTTTTATTGGGAAGTGCTTTTATTGGAAGTAAGTTGAAGAGGAAAAGAAGATGGTGTTAGAGGAGAGGAATATTAGAGTAGAAAATTAGTACAGAGGCGAAGTTATTCAGGTTGGGTTTGTTTTTTATGTAATGGGTGGTGGGTACATGCATTGGGATTCCTTCTCTTCTACTTAGGATGTTACGAAAATTTTGGAAAGGAGGAAGGGTTGTGGCTGCAGTGCGACGGGTGTGGCTGCAAGGTTGTGTGCCTACGAACCAATGCAAAGAAAAAAAAGAGAGGAAGAGGAAAGCTCAGGAAGCAATGCTCTGTGTGTGCTCTGTGTGCTACAACGTAATAGAAAAGTAGAAGAAGGGGAAAGCAGGGGAAAGGAAGCACGAGAGAATATCAATGTACCAATGATAACACTACTGCTATAATGAAAAAAGAATCTTTGAGCATCCTTAATTTTTTGATTTTTTAAATACTAAAAATGTTTTAATTACAGGGTAATATGGACATATTATAAAAATTTGGAGATGTAGGATGAAGCACTTGCAGGTGCAGGTTGAAACACCCCAATAAAGCTAGACATCATAGACTTGGCCCAAGTCCAATAACTAAATTCCAACAACCCAACCTAAGGAGAAAGGTAAAAGAGACATTTTCACAAAGGGAGGGGGATGAATTTATCAAATATGGAGCTGCCCCAAGAAGAATGCACATGCTTCACACCGTCACAGCATCTGAAATGTGATTTGGCTGAAACCATTGCTGCACCTCCACGAACGTTGCGTTGCTTCATCCAGAAACATGAACATGCATCCCTTACTACTGCCACGTGGAAAGATCTGCGCTTCTTCCATTGTCATCTGCATGGTTCCTAGCATAGGTCTTCCATTATAAATAAGAAATGTAACAAACTATAAAATCACTTTTGATGATGAATGAGTTTTACCTCTGCTGAAGCATTTTCCAGCACCCAAAACTTTGTCCAAAAGTCCTTCTAATTGAGCTTTCCCTCCTCCACCTAGCTCCCTTCCTTGTGATGATAACTTGCTTGTGAGTATAATTGATTGTGGTTAAATGAAAGGCAAAGTTAATTTGTGTGACATTGTGATAGTAGAGAGAATGAGTCACCTCAATATACACCTGTGTGCTTGAGTGAAACACTTTCCTTGGTGAGGAGTAGTTCCAATTATACATGATTGCATCTGTGTTTGGTTAATTGGTCATTCATGATAATAGCATTTGTTGGAAAGATTGTGATTATGTGAACACCATATTGAGTTTAATGGAAGTAATGCATCTTACATCTTGACTGATATTTTTATGATAAGCTAAGAGTGGTTACTTGTCTAGGAAGAAAGAGTTTTTGAAAGTATTAATCCATTGTAGTAATTGTTTGAAAACTGAGTTACATCTTGTTTTGCTTGAGGACAAGCAAAATTCTAAGTTTGGGGTTGTGATAATAGTTGAAAAACAATTATTTTCATACTTAATTTTGATATTAAATCATACCCTTTATAGCTTAGAATTAGCTTGAAATCATACATTTTTATTAAGTTAGAGAATAAGAGAGTCAAAGATGGTTTTCTTGGTTTTATGCTTTGTTTCCCTTGATTTTGTAGGTTTTTTGAATGAATTGGAAGAAAGGTTGAAGTATTAAATGGTGGGAGTACTGAAAAGTCAACCAGAATCCAGAAAAGTTAATCAGTCAACCAGAAAAGTCAACCAGGCAACCAGAAAAGTCAACCAGTAACCAAAAAAGTTGACCAAAGCGCTGAGCGGTTGACCAGGGCGCTAAGCGGTCAGTTTTTGGCGCTGAGCGGTCCTGCGATTAAGGGGAAACCGTTGGGCGGTCAAATTGGGGCCCGGGCGGTTGTCAGTTTTTATTTTGTGGATTCTGTGATCTTTCTATTATCTTTTTGGGCTTATATATAGCCCCAGTGCAAATCAAAACACAATCTTTGGCAGAGGAAGACTACACAACACTCTTTTCATCCCATGGAGGAGGATTTTGGATGTGGGAGCTCCAACCTACCAAATCTAGGGTTTATCTTTTCCTTCTTTCCATTCAATTCATCTAGTTTCACCATGATTATGGTGAACTAAACCCTTTGTTGTTGGGGAACAATGCAATCTTTTGAAACTCTCATATATTGAAATTCTTATTTATTTCATATGCTTGTCATATACTTGTTTATCAATTGTTGGGTTCTCATCTGAGCTCAATGCTTTTATTGTTTAACTCATTCAATAAATGTTGTTTGTCTTTATCGATATGGGGACGTACAGTAATGTCATGAACTGGTAGGAAATTCCTTGATTATGCAATATCGCCTAGGGATTGGGACAGGACGGTCAGTTGCATTTGCTTCAAAATGTATTGCATTATTAGTTACTAGGGGAGGCTAGGGATAGCAAGCCGGTAATTAGGAATAGGCTCTTTTCACCAAGGAATTGGGCTAAGGGTAATTAAGAAAGTTTGCATCATAATTAGATAAACAAGTGAATTAAATAAGAAGAGTAGATATGTGAGAGTGCATAAGATGAAATTGTAAACCCCAACAACACCATTCATCCATAGTTTTTCCTCAACCATTGATTCACTGCATTTGGATGTTTAATTCTGTTTTTGCATTTAACAATCAAAACTTTATTCTTTTCTCAAGTCTTATGAAATTAGGTTACATGAAAGTTAAGGCCTAAGAGTCCTTTGGGAAACGATACTCGGAGTTACCCGTTTATATTACTTGATAACGATCTGGTACACTTACTGGGGACTTAACAATCATCAAGATTAAGGCAATAAATATCATTCATGCTTTCCTGTGAACAATACATACAACAATGAGAACTCTGGAGCTCAATAGCTCACACAACATGCTTTCTCACACAATATTCATTCATACACCCTGCCTAGCATCATAACCACAATCATAATTCATCACACATCTGTTTCACTGAATATCAACATGCAATGCAGCTCAATTATCATTCACATCAAATCATCATGCAATTTATTCAGTCAAACATCTTCAGAAAAAGTATTCAAGCCAAGCTTACACACTGAAAATAAATTTCAACCTATTCTAAGAATTTAAATACAAATGTAAAAGAGAGAATCTAGGTTGCCTCCTAGTAGCGCTTGTTTAACGTCACGAGCTTGACCCAAACCTGTTTAGCACTAGTCAGTTAGTGCAAATCCTTCCAATACCCATCAGTAGGTGTTCCTTCATGTTTCTTTTAGTAATTCCAAAAAATTTAGCATCCCCCAGTAGATGCCACCCAAAAATTGTTCTAGAAATTCAAAAATTTACAAGTTCAACAAAAACAGAAAACAAATAAAAATGTTTTAAAATACAAAATGTGTTCTTCGGCAAATCAACTCTTCTTCTTCTTGTTGGGATCTTCATCATCCCACTTGCTCAACTTTCTTCTATCCACTCTTCGAATTGTTGTAGAGTAAGGCCTTCTGATCTCTACCATTCCCTCCTCCTTAAGCTTCCTATTCACAATCCATTTCCTGTTTTTAAATCGCACTCACATGCCACGCAGGAATGATGTGTCCTCTAAGTGGGTTGATTCCTCTATGTCTGCCTTCTTCTCCTTAAGAATCTGCAAAACATTACGATTGTTAAGACAATCAATACCTGTTGTGTTTTCCTCTTTTGCAGCTTCTCTCCTGGCCCTTTTGTATTTGGCTCTTCTTATTGCTCTCATTTTAGTTTCCTCAGAGCCATAAATTAACACTTGGTCATGATCTCTTAGCTTTATTCCTCCATCATGGACACGTATAACCATCTTAGAAGTCCTCATGAAAGGTCTTCCCAAGATTAACAGAATTTTTCCCTCATTTGCCATGTCCACAATTACAAAGTCAATTAAAAATTTTAACTCATTAATCCAGACAATTGCATCTTCCACCATACTGATTGCCTTCTTAATAGATCCATCCACAACCGTCAGGGTAGTTTTTGCTGGTTTTAATTTTAGCCCTCCAATCCTTTTGAAATCACAAAAAGGCATCAGATTGACACTTGATCCTGAATCGATCATAGCTCTCCCTATGTCCACATCATTGATCACAAAAGGAAGAGTCAAAGTCCCTGAATCCTTCAATTTCGGTGGATGATCCTTCTTTCTAGGCTTAACCAATCGGTCCTGATCGCCTTCATCATCAAGATCAATTACTTCTCCAAGATAATACTTGATCCTCTTGTCATACTCAGGAATTCGTGGAGATGCTCCAAGAGTAACATTTACCTGATTGAAGATTTCTCTGAATGGCTCTTGGTAATTGTCTTTTTCCTTCTCTTTTTTCTCTTCTTTGTCTTCTCTTTTCTCATCATGGTTCTCTTGCTCATTAGCCTCATGGTCACGCATTCTCTTTTCATCCTCATCCTCACTGCTCCCAATCTCAATAATTTCCTCTGCTAACTTCCTTTTTCTGCTTGTCATAACAACCTTGCATTCATCTTTAGGGTTAACATCAGTATTAGCCCTAAACTGATTTTTCTCGGTGCTTTCTATTCTTTTTGGCAGCTGCCCAATCTGTGTCTCCAATGATCTGAAGCTAGCTTGATCACTATTTAGCTGAGAATCATAGACTTTGAAGAATTTATCAAATCGGTCACTGAGGTCTCTGACCATCTCTGTCAAGCTGCTCACTTACTGCCATAAAGGTGATGGTTGTTGCTGCCGAAAGCCTCTTAGAGGTCCAGAAGAATTATTCTGATTTTGCCCCACACTAGGATGGTTCTTCCAACCTTGGCTGGAACTACCTTGGTTGAAAGTACCTTGCTTGTATTGAAACCGGGCTCCCATGTAGTTAACATCCTGTTGCAACTCCTCAGGGAAAGCACATTGACCATTGATATGGTCACCACCACATAAATTGCAAAGTTGCTGAGTTTGAGAAACATTCCTTACCCCCATTGGAAATTCAACAAGGATATTTGTTAGCTTGTCCAATTTCTGGGTTAGGAGATGATTTTGTGCCGCCATGGCATCATTAGCAGGGAGATGCAAGAGCCCTCTTTTCTGCGTGCCTCTCTCACTATGTACCACTTCACTCATAGCCATGCTCTCGATCAATTCATAAGTTGAGTCCAGCTGAAGCATCTAACATCATTTTAGACTGAGTATGTAAGCCTCCAAGGAAGGCAAGTAAATATGAAGTCTTATCAAGTCCATGGAAAGGGGTCTTTCTTAACAAGCCTTTAAATTTGTCCCACGCTTGACCCAAAGTTTCCTCCATTCCTTGTTTGAAGGAAGAGATCTCCAACTTCCCTTGATTAATCTTGGTTGGCGGGAAGAATTTGTTCACAAATTTTACTGCCAACGCATCCCAATTTCTAAATGTGCCTTCCGATAATGAATGCAACCAAGCTTTGGCGTTTCCTCCAAGAGAGAAAGGAAACAGACTGAGTCTAACCCTGTCATCAAAGACTTCATTTATCTTCACGGTGTTGCAAATCTTGCTGAAAGTGGTTAAATGATCATACGAATTTTCATTTAACATTCTGTGAAATTGATTACTCTGAACAAGCTGGATAAGAGCAGGGTTCATAACCATATTGGTTGTATCATCTGCAGGCAAAACTATGCTGTTAAAGTGCATAGGACCCACCATGTTGGATGCGTCCCCAAGTGTACGCCTAGGAGGAGGTTGGTCCGCCATCTCCTCAATATTCAGTGTAGAGGTGTCAAATGAAGAGTGCAAAAGTTCTTCAGGAGAAGGAAAGTTTTCACTTGCAGGGCGTCTAACTTTCCTCCTTCTCCTGTCTGAGAGTCCTTCCAAGAGAGGTTGCTGGTTTTTTCTGCTTCTAGTGTGTATTGTTTCTTGCATACACAAGAAACACACCCTAAAAGCACTTTTACAGAAAATAAAAAAAAAAATTGAACAAAACAGAATAAAAAAAAATAATTACAAACAAGTCAAATATCAATCAACTCACACTACTAAAAAACTAACCTCGAGTCCCCGGCAATGGCGCCAAAAACTTGTTGATTCTCTGGCAAGTGTACCAGATCGTTCAAGTAATATAATCGGTAATGTCCGATATCATTCTTCCCAAGAGACTCGAAAGGCCTTATCGTTCGTGTGAATCGAAATCGTAAGACTTGTAAAGAAAAATTAATTGTTGTGAATGCAAAGACAGAAAATAAACATGCAATGTGTTTGATTCAATTGACGAAAAAGACTATGGATGAATGGAGTTGTTGGGGGTTGACAATTTCATCTAATCTGTTCTCTCTTATCTACTCTTCTTGTTTAAATTGCTTTGTTATCTAATTGTTATGCAAACTTTCTTTGCCTACCCTTAACCCGATCCCTCGACGAAAAAAGCCTATTACTAATTACCGGCTTGTTATCCCTAGCCTCCCCTAGCAATTAGCAATGCATTACCGAACAGAAGCAAACACAATTGATCGTCCTACCTCCCTATCCCTAGGTGGTATTTCATTAATCAAGAAATTTCTCACCAGTTCATGACAGTATTGTACGTTCTCGTATCATTAGAGACAAACAACAGTTATCGAATGAGTTAAACGATAAAAGCTTTAAGCGCAGATTAGAACCCAACAATTGATAATCAAAGTATATGACAAATCATATAAATAAACAAGAGTTTCAATAAAAGAGAGTTTCAAAAGATTACATTGTTTCCCCCAACAACAAAAGGGTTTAGTTCACCATTGTCATGGTGAACCTAGATGAAAAATAATGGAAGAATGGAATAGCAAACCCTAGATAAGATGAAAAGGAGCCTAAGCTTTAAAGAGATCCTCTCTAGAGAGTGAAAATTAGGTCTGGCCGCCCTTTCTGTCAAAAGAATGAGAATGAAATCGTAACAGGGCAATTTATAGCTGAGGAACGTCACAGAAAATAGGCCCAGGCCCAACGGACAACCACCCGACGGCACACTTATGCTGCCCGGCAGTTTGCCCATTATCGCGCCACCGGCCGACGCCAGGGGTCCACCACCCGGCGGTGAATTTTGGACCGCCCAGCGGTGAATTTTGCCACCGGCGGTTCCTAGACTCTTCTTTTCTTCAATTTTCTCCTTTTGTCTTGAGCCTAAGACCTTCATCTTCAACCCCCAATCTTCACTATCATCAAAATCACTGCAAAACAATGAAAAACAAGCATAATATCGCTAAAAACAGCTTTTGACTCTCGACTGACTCATTTATTGGGTTTTACTTGATTTTGAGCTCATTCTAAGTCTTAAAGGGTATAATTTGGTCTAAAATGACATATGAAAATAACTGTTTTTCAATCGTTATCAAGCTCTCAAGTACTTTTATCAACTTATATTTGTTGTGACAAAGGTCCAGTTCAGTCGACTACATTGGTAATGGAGTCGACTAAGCTAAAATCTTTGTACAGATTTTGTGCACGTGTACTTGATGAGATTTTGAGATGAAAAGAATTTCAAAGTTTTTTTTCATGAGTCAACTGACAGTGTGAATCGCTTATTCGACTGTATTATTGTTTTATTTGGAATTCTGTTTTGCCTACTTGCTCCACGACTATATTTTCAAAAGTTAGTTAGGATTAACTAATTGGGTGAACTGTCATAAATGTGCATTGATTTTGTTGATTGAGGAGCCTTTGTGTTGACTGCCTGTTATAACTGATTTAATATAGTTGACTGTATTAGTAGGCTATTCGACTGAGACTGACAGGAAAACTATAAATAGAAACAGAACACGAATTGTTCTGGACTTTTGTAATCTAACATTTTCATTGTCCTGTTTCAGAGAAAGCTCTCAGTTTCAGAAGCTCCAAGAATTCTCCAAGAAGAAAGTGGTGATCTTTCTTGAGAGAGATTCATATTAAGGAGTCATTTGTGCTTACTGTTTGATCAACATATGCACATAGAAGGTGCTTCTGGTTTGATCTTGAAGGCTTAGCATCCAGTGAAGACTGTTGCATTTGACTGAAGGCTTGGCAACCTGTGAATTGTGTTGTGATAGGCTTGGCAACCTATGAAGCGTGTTGTGATAGGCTTGGCATCCTGTGAAAAGTATTGGTGACACGTTGAGGATTGTTCAACGTGGGTGCAGATTGCAGGGGAGGGGATTCTTACTGCAATTCTGGTTTTTGTGTGCAGCTATATTTGGTTTTGGGTTAGAGAGGA